>NC_139626.1:37695477-37757977 GCF_964638095.1 Poromitra crassiceps | reverse complement strand
CTCAATAGTGTCACATGAAAAACACCCATGCTACAGTACACATGTAGCCTACTGAACTCCCACATATTTTGGGTTCACTTTAAGAAGTGGAACCTTAATATAGGCCCCCTGGCCCATGTGTTTGAGCAGCAAACTCAAACATACAAGGCAGGTTGTGTTTAGTGTGGGAGGGAAGAAATGAGAATGACAGTAAGCTTTTCATTTCCAGTCAAACCTCCATTGACTAACATCCATTTTACAAGCTGCTGTGCCCCAATGTGGATTGTGGACCTCTGCTCCGCAGCTTCTCCTGACGCATATCATCAGTCCCTGACAACGTCAAGCAATGCCAAGGTCAGGTCAATATTATTCATCTTTGCTCCATGTCTTGGTTATTGATAGATTCACTATTTGTCCATTGATTGAATACCAATACCGTTTCAGGAGAACACGTGTGTGTGTGTATGCTAATTTAATGTCCCATTCATGTGTTACAATAATCCACACTACTACACCCACAAACACTATTCCCCCAGGGTCTTCAGCATGATGCCTCTGAGTCATCATTATCTAGATAACACTGACTGATGGGGATGTAGCAAATAACCAGAGTTATTTTTGATAGATTGCGATATGAGCCACGGTTTTAGTGGGAATGGTCATTTTTGCATCATTGCATTTTCACTGGGGGGGAAATTATGTGATTTTTGTCGGCCTGTACCAAACAAGCATGTTCCCTTACATCTGGAGAATATGATTTGTAGGCCGGGGAATCTCTGTAGCACCACAATGTTTCATAATTAGTATGTTGTGAGTGACACATTTTACCTTCATCAACAAAAAAAATGCAATGTCGCAATGTATCTTGGAGATTGCACTTGGCCATATAGGAGGGATCAGCGTGACATCACGACACCGCAAAACACCCGGAATCGCGGCAGTTAACTACCGTAAATTCCGGACTATAAGCCGCACCGGTGTATAAGCCGCACCTGCAAAGTTGACTATTTTTTACGTATATAAGCCGCACCGGACTATAAGCCGCGGGTGTTTTAATGGTATTTTTTTTTTTTTATTATTGTGTTTTAATGTTTAATTACCATATGTAAGGGTTCATGCACAGAGGGGATTGTCGGGAAAGAGATGGCTGTTTGAGGAAGCTCCCATTTATTAACATTTCAACAAAACAACATAACACAACACCACCTGTGTTGTTTTTTACAGTGCACACAGTGTCATACAGTGTCATACAGTGTGGTGAAAAGAGGGCAAGAGAGGAAATTAAAACTTATTATAGTTATATAGGATTTATAGTTAGAAAGAGTGCTAAAAAAGAGATTTTTTTTTTTTTTTTTTGGAAAAAATCCATAGATAAGCCGCACCGTTATATAAGCCGCAGGGGCCAAAAAAGCCCAAAAAACGGGAAAAAAGGTGCGGCTTATAGTCCGGAATTTACGGTAGTATGAGTCGTGCCAAACAAACGTTAATATCTCAAAAACTATACTTCACATCGCTTATATTTTTGACATTCCGAGTGAGAGCAGAAGTAGCTCGAGAGTTTGATGTGTAATATATGCATGTCCTGTTGAAGTTGTGTGAACTATCACCGTTTTTTTTATGTAAACAGGGTCAGCCGGCTAGAGTCAGACGCTCAAGCTCAGGCTCCAAAGCGTCCCATTGCCGTTACTTTCCACCCAGTGACACCGTTTGTTTACAAAAATGCTGATTGGCTGATCGATCGTATTGCAATTTTGATCATATTTCGATTAATTCTTCAGCCCTACAAGATATTGTCACGGTTTGATATATTTTGAGTAAAAACATACTTTTTAAGAAAGACCTTTTTAATGCTGCTAGTGTAGCCTACATGCTGATAAAATTGTCAATATAATAATTGGAGGGGGGTTATTTTAGTGAACTTTGATTAAGCGCTTTTAAACAGAATGAATACCATACTTCACTAGTAACAGCACACTAACTTGACAAACCACGAGACAAACTTCACAGTCCTTTCAACGGACAATCTAAGATCCTTCTTAAAACATCTCTGACCAAAGAAGCCTTCTCCTTCCACAGCCACGTTCACAAATGACATCATTCATCAAAGCAGCCAGAGTACATCGCTCGCTGGCTGTGATGTCAGGGATGAAATTCAGAGCTGTGGATTATTCTTGAATGCTCAGCTGTTTGGTTCTTCTCTGAAGTCTGAGAGCCCGCTGGCAAGGAACCCAACTGACACGGTGGCATCAGTATCCACACTGAAGCTGAAACTGGAGTTGCCTCCGAGGCAAAGCCCGTCCCACAAAACCAAAAGCCAAGTGCACCCCGAGAAAGAGCAGCTCCTCTCTGTGTAATTCCAGGAATCTTCCATTGCCTTGGCAGGACTCAGGCAAGAATAACCAAACTGGCTGCATATACTATCAAACAGTGGCTAAAAGGAAAGGACGGTGGGAAAAGAATAAACCTGTGGAAAGATCTACGGTACTCAATAAGATGAGACTGACTACAACGTACAAGGCTTGGTCAGAAAAAGTAAACAGAAATAGAAACACCAGAAACATAAGACTCACCCTGGATCCTTCCACCTCTTGGCTCTCACCAGCACACAACCAGCGGGAGAAATGTATTTTAGTGTGTCTTTTAGTTACTGCTACCACCAGGCATAAAAACCTGTAGAGTCGCAGTGCAAATTCTGTGCAGATATTTCTACAGATCCATAGCCTGTGAACATGACACGCAAACACACTGAGGAGGCAGACCCCTCCCCCACTTCCCAAGACCTCCTCCAGACCCCACACATAATCAATAGCGGCTGTGCTACTGCTATTAGTGGATACATCGCATGGACAAATGACGACCTTTGAACCAGATTACATTTCATACAAACCACACAGGCAAAAACCACGTGTCAATCAGCGATGCTATTGAGCTTTATTGTCATTAGATCCTGGCATAGGCAATCCTGGCAGCAGTGGCAGAAGAACCCAAATGCTTTACCGAAATAGGCCACAGTACTGCACCTCTGCCCTGTCAGTTTCCAAAACGGTCTCCCCCTCAAGCTGAACTACTTGTGTATGTCTTGTCTGTATGGTTTATTTAAATTTTTTGGTTTAAAAAAAATCCTTATATAACGAGTTTTAAGGCTGGAACCAAGCCAACCCGTGACCTACTGAATCGTGAGTGACCATAAAACATTTCAGTTGGAGCAAAAACAAAAAATAACATCGGGGGGAAAATAAGAATTTTCGATTCACTTACGATTCAGTAGGTCACGAGGTGGCTTGGTTCCAGCCTTAAAACTATTATATAAGGTTTTTTGAAATGTCTATGGAGAAAATGAATGTGGAAACTCACTTCTGGGGCAAGAAATGTCACGTGACTGACTGAGCGCACCACACCACGTTCAAAGGCTGCTGCTGTCTGAATGTGAAGTGGAAATTTCCACTAGCAGCCATGGCCGGCCACTAGCTTAATATGCCAAAGGGCAACAACAAGCCTGAGGCAGAGCAATGCCTCTTCCAAATGTGTTGGCTGTCATAAGAGTAACGCCCACTCATCTGATGATGCCTCATTGAGCTTATAGTCCAGATTTTATGCAATCAGTGTGTGTGTGTGTGTGTGTGTGTGTGTGTGTGTGTGTGTGTGTGTGTGTGTGTGTGTGTGTGTGTGTGTGTGTGTGTGTGTGTGTGTGTGTGTACGTGTGTGTGTGGGGGGGCAATAGAATTGCTCCCAGTCACTGTGTTTTGTGAAAACAGTGGCTACTAGCTAATCTGTTTTCAACTCAGACAGGAGGAGGAAACACGTTAGTCGCAAAACATACGGGGCCATATCTTACGCCCAGTGCAAGTGCAAGGCCAAGGGCAAGAGTTATCTTTGCTAGTTTCTAGCACTCAAAATATCCCTTTTTTCCTTTTAATTACCACTCAGTGCATCAAAGGACGTGTTTGAACGACCCAGTGGTAATCAATCTATCTAGGCTATATATATATATATATATATATATATATATATAAAATGGAGTATGTGGACCTTGTTTCAAGTTCTGTGTTCGGCCACAGCTATGCCGTTTTACGTGTGATCGGGCTGAAACCTTCAGGGTGTGTAATAAGGCTAATTTTTAATGATGTGATGTCATCAGTGATGTCATCAGTGATGATGTCAAAGGTGATGTCATAAGGGCGCGCACACACACACACACATACACTGATGATGTCATCAGTGATATCATAATGGGGCACACACACAAGGAGGCATTGTGACATCACTGATGTAATAACATTTACTGAGCAATACACACACACACACTCGACGGGCCAATAGGGCAGGCGAGGCCACGCAGCAGCCGAGCTGCTTCAGCTGTCACTAAGGGACAGAGAAACCTTAAGAGAAACTCCTTCAAGTGAGGGGTTTGATGATGTCATCTGCTGGAAGGGGAGAGGACGTGACATCATTAGACACACATCAGTTCTGGAACAAACCAACAGGGCTTCCCTGAAACCAACAGTGCTTCCCTGAAATATGCATGGCAAAAAGCTTGTTTCTCCAGATGCCAAGATGTGAAATATGTAGGTCAGTGTAACTATACCTCCAGTTATAGAGATGTGGGAGGCATGGGACTTGAGCGGAGCTGGCAAGGTTAACCTAATGTCATCTCCTGAAAGAAATTCAATTATTGGGCCTCCACCTGCATGGAATCACCATCCAACAGAAAAGTATAGCCTATATTAAACTTTCAAGTGTTGGCCTAGATACAGTAAGCATGAATATTGTTTGTACATGAAATGTACTGGTAATTTAAAATCCCAGTACAATGTTTATTATAATGCTTATTAGGGGTGGGGGAAAAAATCGAAGTATCGCGATTTTTAATGTCACGATTTTTTGGATCGATCTTTTATTCCAGAATCGATAATCGCAAATTTAAAAAAAAAAAAAAAAAAAAAATTGGGGTGCTTGCAGTCAGGCCACTCACTGAACAGCAGGCCAGGCGCCGCCTACTGGTTTACCGTAAATTCCGGACTATAAGCCGTGGCTTTTTTCCCGTTTTTTGGCCTTTTTTGCCCCCTGCGGCTTATATAACGGTGCGTCTTATCTATGGATTTTTCCAGCAAACGGCCACTCGGGAACCTCCAAAATCTATGGATGTTGGTATGAGGCAGAACGAGAGCAAGACAGACATTATGAGAGCGAGACCCTGATTGGATGATGTTGCAAAAAATGTGCCTCGCGACCTGATTGGAGCACTGTGCCACTACTCTCTCTCAGCCACTACGGTAAAACACCCTCCCTCCCTCCTCCCTCGCTCCGGGGGGAAAAAGGCAGCGATGGAGCCTGAAAGACAGTCTGAATGAAATTGAATGTAACATTCCCAATTCTATGTATTACATTCTAAAAAACTAACAGCAACATTTTGGAAGGCTAAGCCACACAACTAGCTCGTTGTAATCTAACATCATGCTTCAAAAGATGGAGAACTGGCTGTGTTACGACGATGGCGGCGATTGAGCCTGAAAGCCATGTCTGAGACAGTAGCGAGACAGGAACAACAACAGCAGCAGCAGCAAAGGATCATGCACAAACCCGAGACGAAAGGGACTGTCCGTCAGGGCGCGGACGACTGTGTGTCAGCAACTCCCTCCCGACTACCAGGAGAAAATTACAAACTTCGGCGAATTCACACAAAGAAAGATCAAGGAATATTCCATCGGACCGGAGCAGATCATAAATATGGATGAAGTGCCTTTGACGTTCGACCTGCCTCTCACTAGGACTGTTAACAAGAAAGGTGAATCGTCCATCACGTTGAGAACCACAGGTCACGAGAGAACGAATTTCACTTGTGTTCTTGGCTGCACAGCAGCTCCCGCCGATGGTGATTTTTAAGCATCTCACAATGTGTGATTTTGTCTGGGGATTAGTGACCTGACTTTTGTTTTGTTGAAATGTTAATAAATGGGAGCTTCCCCAAACAGCCATCTCTTTCCCGACAATCCCCTCTGTGCACGAAGCCTTACATATGGTAATTAAACATCAAAACACCCGCGGCTTATAGACCGGTGCGGCTTATATAAGAAAAAAATAGTCACCTTTGAAGGTGCGGCTTATAGACCGGTGCGCCTTATAGTCCGGAATTTATCTAGTGGTTTTATTACTTTATTAGTTAGTCTGAAGTAATAATTACACTTCAGGGTTAAAGTGGGTGCATCTCATTGTAAAATTGGACTTCAAACGGCCCAAATCTGGCTTCAAACGGCCCAAATTTCACGCGCGTTGGCCCATATCGGCCTGGCCTGCTTGGTATCTAATGCCCGGCCTGAATTATGATCCCAGTCCGCCCCTGTTTTTAACTATATCGCCCAGCCCTACTCATGATATATAATATACAGTCTCTAGTGTATGATTCAACTTTTCCCATGTTCTAATCTAGTGTAAAAAAGCAAACAAACTGAAAAAATAAAAGAAAAAAATAAACAAAATCGCAATAAATCGTAATATCGAATCGCAATAATCGTAGAATCGCAATACTTAACACGTTAAGTGCCATAGCCGAGATAATTCGTCTTACATAATCCAACGCTTGAGTGCCAGAGCCGAGTTTACTCGTCTTACATAAACATTTTTTTTTTTTGACGGTGGGACATCAATCAACAACTTTTACATCTTCGAGATCACTATTGGAGCAAGAGAATGTGTATAATCTATTTTACCGACCCACTAAGTGTTGACAGTGCTCCCCCAGACGACCGAAATCAAAGAAAAAACTGCCGCGGGAGCAAGCCATTTAAGGAAATGGCGAGGCGATTTTACAGTAATCCATTTCAGACTTGTCTTGGCCGAGAGCGGCCGCGCGCAGGCAGCAGCACACAGAGAGCGGAGAGCGATTTGCAAAATAGATTATAGGTGAAACACACTTTGAAACACCTCAGAAAGGCCAGAATCAACATCTGCCCATCGCCCACGCATTCCCCGGCCCATCTTGACTCGCACAAGGAGCGTCCGCACGCAGGCAAGCAGGCAGGCAGGCACGCAGGCAGGCAGGCAGGCAGCAGCAACGCGCTTCTGACACGCCCGCTGTAAAGCCAGGAGGAAGGAGGAGAAGACACACGGAGGGAGGAGTTTGAATGAGAGGGGTGTTTCCTGTTGTTATGGAGGAAATTACTGTTCAAAACTATTGTTTAGAATGTCTGACGGTCTTACTGATGCCAAAAATGAATGGTTAAAGTGACTGTTTCACAAAAAGCCATTTATCTCTGAATAAATTTCCAGACGCTGAAACCATGCTGTACTCAACGGCTAATATCTACATAACTACTAACTCTGCAAACTAACTCTTTTAGACAGAGAAAGCACACATTCTATTAGTTATTTTTAGATGATTGGTGTTCATGAATTCTTAACAGAAAATAATCCTCGGCTGTTGTAAAATGAGCCAGAATCGTCAAAAACACCCCTGGCACAACTTACCTACAGGATTGAAAACATGACTGGCACTCAATGTGTTAAGAATCGCAATATAAATCGAATCGGCACCCAAGAATCGTGATAGTATCGAATCGGGAGATAAGTGAATCGCCACAGCCCTAATGCTTATTCACTATAGGCATTGGTATTTTTGTAATAAATGTAAATTGTTATAAATGTACCTGAAATGTTGAACATTAAAGCCCATGTTTAATGTTTATTTATTTTAATCGATCTATTTTTATCTATTGTGATCATCACCTACATACTGTAGCTACATGTAATATTATTATGTGTTGTAGGCATCATTCATAGGTACACTTAATTGAACAGCTAGATTGTAAATACTGCCAAAATCCTGTGAAACAAATTGCAATATCATTGTGACCATCTTGTGGGGGGAAATAATGGCTATACTTTTCCAGTTAAAATCAATGAAAACAGGGTTTAGTTATCTATCTGAGTATGAATTTTGAACTATTGCCCTCACATTGTTTGTTTTTGTAATGATTTGTATTGATAGTACAAGGTACATAGTATAATGTATGCCTACACGTGAGGTCTCCAGACCAAATTTCAAGCAGAAGGCCACTCATGCATAACCCGATCACCCCCTGACGTCAGTCAAGTTCTAGTATGACGTGGTCAGTCAAAGTCCAAGTATGACGTCTGCAATGATGTCAGATATGACGTCAGTTAACTCTTACATATATATAGCAAGGGTTCTACGTCACCTCTCTCTCTCTGGCCGATCATAGCAGCAGCTAGCTTCACGGCAGTCCATCTCCCCTGAAGCCGTCCTCCGAAGCGTTGTTTTGCACCATATCTGCAGACCGAATCAGCACCCCCAAGTCCTCTTTACCCGTGGATAATCCCCATGGATCTCTCAACGCTCCCCACTCCACTCCCGGTATGTCGGATTCCGCGCCAGAGCAGTCCATGGACAGTGACGACAGCTTAAACGACGATACCCTGTTCCGGATCGGCCACGGAGCGTATTTGCCTTCCGAGACGTCTGACGACACTGGCGGAGCGGCCGTGCCACAGGCTGCCAACGTAGCCACGATGAGAAGGCCCGGCGCGCGCTCCCGTAGCGCGCCACTGCGATGGCCCGTGGGAGGACAGCAGAAGAGGAAGCGCCGCGCGCTCGTGGACGCCCAAGAACGCGTGCGAGCGAGCCGGAGGGAGAGGCCGCTCGGCGCGGATGCGCGAGAGGCCGCGGACGAAGACCAGAAGAGGAAGCTGCCCCGAGAGCTGGGAGTCGCCGAGGAAATGCAGGCCGCGGGGCCGCTGTGAGACGCTATAATCTTCCTGGTCGCACTGACCTCCAGGCTGCCGCCACGGAAGCGGAAACGGCCCCCTTCGCAGCTCCGCCGAGCCGACAGGGGTCGTCAAGAGCCATTCTGCTGTCCCTGCTAGATGCTAGCAGATCAGTGGAGGCTCGTCTGAGGGCTCTGGAAACACCCCCCCCCCCCCCATTCCCCCCACCTTCGCCTCAGCCCAGCTGGCTCAGCAGCCGATCCCGCCCCCGCCCGTGCAGCAAGCTGACGTGTTCCCCACCACCACCCAACCCGCCCAGATGAATACCCTGGCGTCTGCCACGCCCGCCGTCCCATTTGGTATGCCTTTTGTTTCTCCTTGTGCCAATGTTTCTCCCAGGCTGAGGTCCCAGATTTTGCAGGGCAGAGACATTAATTTAGTTAGCATCCTCCTGCCATCCCCCGAGTGTAAAAGGAAGGTTACGGGTGACCCAGACGCCCCCGTCTATTTAAAGTCATCCGACCCCCGCCTGCCCAAAGACCTTTCCTTAGGCGACTTCCTGAACACGTTTGGCGTCTATCGCGATGTGATTTCCGACGTGTACCCAGAGCGCCGCCCTGAGCTAGACAAATATCTGGCGCTAATAGGGGACCTCCACACCAACCACGGCAAATTATTCTACCAATATCATAAAGCATTTTCCGCTAAAGCCACCCTGATGATCACTCAGGCTACCTGCTACTCGTGCGGCGAACCAGGGCACTCTGCACAATTCTGCCCAAAGGCGGCCTTTCAGCCCAGCGCCGCCCCCACCCCCGCCCCCTCCCGGGCGCCCGGCACCAGCGGGTCCTCTCAGGCAGGCAACCAGGTGCGTAGCTACGGCCCCAACACGATCTGCAAATATTTTAATGAGAACGTGTGCACGTACCCTAACTGTATTTTCCTGCACGGCGCATGACTCCATTGGTCAGTGGCGCTGCTCTTGAGGCAAGAGGAGGGCATCCGCATAGGCTAGGAGACCGCCCCCCCCGTGGAGGATCAGGAGTCAAGACTCGTTGGTGGCGGACTGGGGAGGTGGGTGGGGCAAAACAACGCTTCGGAGGACGGCTTCAGGGGAGATGGACTGCCGTGAAGCTAGCTGCTGTTATAATCGGCCAGAGAGAGAGAGGTGACGTAGAACCCTTGCTATATATATGAGCTTTTGACCTCATGCAAATGTTTTGTCCAATTCTGCACTTCATGCAGGACAAATACAAAAAAATGACTAGGAGTAGCAGCTGATAGGAGCAAAAGAATATTTTTCTGCTGATAACTTTGAAAATACGTTGGTATGATGAATGAATCAGTTTCGGTCGAAAATTCAGTTATTTATTTATTAGTCTAATCCCAATTTACACACCATAGGTTGCATACATGTCATAATACAACTCAGCATTAAAATGAGTATGTAGTGCGTTTCCACTGCATTTTGTGTGTGTGAAAAGTGGCCGGATGTATACTACATGTTTGCAAGAATTTGCAGAGTATGCTGCCTGGTGTTAAGATACCCCACAATGCATCGCTGTTGCGTAACCTCAGTGACCGTGTGTCAACTTTCATTGGTGGACAGAAAGTGACTGATGCTGCCTGGTACCTGGTACTGGTAGTAGTCTGGCGGCAAAGGTCACAAACAAATACTTCAGAATAACTAAGATGTACAGTTCGGTGTATAACATTAACACCTTGCTTACACCAACATCTTACATGTTTCCTTCTTCATCCAGGGAGAGAGTGAAGCCAACAAGACCTCAACTCATCAGAGTTGAGCTCACCTTCACATTAAGATGAAGCAATTTGACAGTTTGTAGCATTTAGCCTAAGTCTCATGTCACAGGAGTGTAAAATGTGTTTAGTTTGGCTCTGTCTTGCAGGAGCCTGGTGTTGGGGTCATTAAGCTGGTGCATCTGGGCCCGGTGCACAGAAGAAGACCTTCAGACCATTCAGTCTCTCTCTCTCTCTCCCCCTCCTCACCGATGCACCTTTTGTTCGGTTTCTTTGTTTAATGTAGTTTGTGTTGACTTGTCTAAGAATGTTTCCTTAGTTTTAGTTAATAAATGATTGTTTTAACTAGGGATGTCAACGGTTAACCGTTAATCGATTAACCGTCGCTAACGTCGTTGTTCGGTTATTGCTGTCGGTCTATCAGTTAACTCATTCAGTGCCAGCCACTTTTGGAGAACGGATGCTCCCAGTGCCAGAGTTTTCAGAGCGTTTTCAGTGATTTCTCGAGGCCCACAGAATATTGTGTGATATTACTATGTAAACACCGAACACGCACAAGAACGAGCTGGCTCTATTGTATCATCAGCAAAAAAAAGTTTATTGATACCATTTTCCGTTCTTTAGTTATGAGCCGGAGAAGATAGGTTGTTTTCAGCGTTTTCAGGCTTTTCAAATTATTAGCTGAGATAATCCGCCTTTTGTGAAATGCAGCATTTCAAGCACATTCACTGAGTCTGAAGATAATATTTTCTGATGTAGTGACGTAGTTGTTGTGTGATGCCCTGCGTGCACCACCCGGCACCACCCCCCTCCCCCCCTCCCCCCGTAAACTCCTCCCCACACTGCACACAGCCTCACGCAACCATTATATTTTCGGACTGCTGCGTTTGTGTGCTGCTGTCGGCTCTCAGCGCCACAGCAGGGAAGAGCCAACCCGGATTGCTGAATGGTTTGGCGTCAGGGGCTGCTTTCCTGTCTGCTAATCGGGTGGGGAAACTATACAGACAGACAGACAGACAGACAGGGACAGAGGGGCTCAGTTGTGAGCGCGGATTGACTCCTGTTCGGAGCCAATCTCCCGCGACAGAGCAAATGGCTCTGGGAGCATGTATCGGTTTGTCTTTGATCCACGGCTTTTAGGCTGTTTCTCGGACCTGTCTCTAATCTGGACTGCACCGAGCAAGCACTGTCGCCACCTAATGAGTCCGTAAAATAGGTTATACACCTCCAATAGCTACTATAGTTGTACAGGAGCTGCGGAAGGCTTTGATCGACGTCCCACCGTCAAAAAACGCATTGGACGTCGAAGGACGTCCGTGGCATTCTACGTCACTATTTAATTGGACGTCGAAGGACGTCCATGGCATTCAATGAGTTAATATTAAAAAAAAAAAAAAAAAAAAAAAAAAAAAAAATTTTTTTTTTTTTTGGTCTATTTACTCAATGAGCTCATGCCCAAACAAGGCGTGTCTATTTAGATGCTGAAATGTTAATGCTTTTTGTGTTAGAAATTCTAACACAAAAAGAATTTGTGTTGAAATGTTGATGCTTTTTGTTAATGCTTGTTAATGCTTTTTGTGTTAGAAATTCTAACACAAAAAGCATTAACATTTCAGCATCTAAATAGACACGCCTTGTTTGGGCATGAGTTCATTAAGTAAATAGACACACAAAAAAAAAAAAAAAAAAAAAAAAAAAAAAAATTAATATTAAAAAATTATGAATTAACCGATAGGTTAATCGATTATTAGCGTCGGTTAATCGAAAGTGAAATTAACCGAAAATTGACATCCCTAGTTTTAACTTCAAACAAACAAACAAACCGAACAAAATGTGTGTCAATGAGGGGAGAGACTGAATGGTCACTCTGATGGTCTTCTAAGCCCAATGAATGCACCGTGCCCAGGGGCATTCACCAGGTTCCTGCAAGACAGGGCCAGGAGAGTGGGGGAGCGGCATCACAAAAGCTCAAATCTTATCAGATGAGGGACCCTGGGACAAAATCTTATCCATGGTCTTAAAGGAGAATTTCGTTTTTTTTTAACCTGGACCCCTCTCCTCACATTAATTATGATCTGACGACTCACCCAGTGATCTCCGCAGCGTTTCTGGTCCGTCCTACGCGTTGTTTTGAGATCAATACTCTCCAATCCAGTCGTAAAATAGAGCTCCGTGGGGGCCAAGTGGCAGCCTGTCTTTCCTGCATCTAAATAGCCAGTTTTATTCCCGTTTTCGCCACATATCGTCATGTAGGTGACTGACCACTAACGAGTTGGTAAACTGGTCAGGTGGTCAGCCAATAGGCTGCATGTACAGGTAAACTGGTCAGGTGGTCAGCCAAGCTTCGGACAAGCTTTCAACGGAGGCGGTCGCATTTCTCCTCGTCTCCCTCTCCTACTCCCTTCCCCTCTCCCTCTCCCTATCCCTCTGCTTTTGCTACCCGGAGCCAATCTTGCATTTGTCTCTTCGAAACTACAAATATGGATTATATCGCTGGTCTCTCAACGCAATCGACAAAATTATTGTGGGGTCCGGTCCTAGTTCTAAAAATAAATTTGCCTCTATACTTTCCACAGATTAGACCCTCAATTAATTTAAAGTGACATAAACAGTACATTTCCCAACTAATTGTAGATTAAAGAAATTCATTAAAGATAGGAATAATTCAACAAACACCACAAATAACGTCTTCCTCCAATTTTCTAATTGTATGAATAATGACTTTGGTTACTAAAATCAACTTCTACCTCATATGCTTCCCAATAAATATTTCGTAATTTTGCAGTTCTTTCCAGGAAACTATTAGAAATTTACAGTTTATATTACTACTACTACTATATAATTTAGGTTCTTTCCGCCTCTTGTTTATCCTATGACATGACATGCTGTCATGGTTCTTTCCTGGAAACTTAAGAAATTAAAAGTTAGATTCTGGGAAATGACTAGGAGATTCCAGACCCGGAAAATAAAGCGTCCGTCAACTAAACTGTTTATTGTGTCTTTTTCTACGGTCTCACTTTTGCTCGCTTTCTCCCTTAAAACCCCAAAGTGGAAAAGTTATATTCCTACATCAAGTCTCCTCTCCTCCTCAGTGGACTGGGACAGTAACACAAGCTGTCACTCACAAACAAGAGGAAGTGACACGCGCAGCTGCCTCATCGCTCTCTCTTGTCTGCTCCTCATCCAGCACCACATTTCTGTGGAAGGCTTTCTCTGCATTCAGTCCTCCTCGTCACTTCAAAAACAACTGTCATTATTTGACAGTCCTACTTTTCAGTGTCTTTCTCTTCTACCCTATAGAGCTGAACAGTCACGTGACATATTTTGCCCCGGAAGTGAGTTTCCCATTCATTTTCTCCATAGACATCCTAAATCCTTATATCCTTACAGTGTTTCCCATACATAAAGGAATTTGTGGCGCACCGCCACAAAAGGATTTTCACCACCACAAAAAGATGTTGACAAAAAACAAAAAAAAAAAAAAAAAAAAATTTTTACAGTGCACCTGAACGCAACATGCAAGATACCCGCTGAATAAGTGTCCAAATGTTCATGTCATTTGGCCAATACTTCTGTTATAGCATTTCAGTCTGGAATATGGAATATCTTTCAATAATCTATGATTTAGCTGCTAAATTGTCAAATACCACCATCTGCTCGCTACCCAGGCACTTATGTATGTAGTACTTACTTAACCTAACTAACTTAACTAACTATCCGGTGTGCACAACATTGTCAGCCTAAACTCCGGCTGACACCCCAAAAACCTACAATCCGCTACAGAAAAATGTATATTGTTTGTTTATTAACTGGCCGCTCGCCTTCTATCATTTCACGAAAGTGGCAAAGCAAGTTGAGTATCCCTGACCTATAGACCTTATTCAATTGACGTCACGCACGTACGGGCACGCCCATCGCCGCCATATTCTTGAAATAGCGCTGCAGCTTTAAGTGACAACCTATGTGAGGGCAGCGTTTATAGGAAGCTAGCCGCTGTTAGCGTTACCTGTATCGTTCCTGTTGTGTTTGGATGGTGACCTGCGTTAGGCATGGCTGTAGTAATGACAGCAATAAAGTCCCTGTGGTTTGTTTCTATCTCTACCGTCCACAGACGTGAAGGGAGCGAGACGGAGGATACAGCAGCACAGGAGAGGTGTGTGGATAGTTGGGAGAGAGACAGCCAGGTGAAACTTTCTGACAGCTCCTCACAACAAAGTCTGTTCACCTCGTTTTTTTTTTTGTTTATTATTACAGGCATTAACGGCAGCATACAAACAACAACTCTGGGGTTTTTATTGCCGTCATCACTATCGCTATTTTGTAATGGAACAGAAACGACGACAATAAGGCCGTTACTATAGTCGTCAGCTGCAGGACGGTATGTCAACAATATGGCGCTGTCCGGGGTTAGCGAATAAGGTCTATAGGGAGAAATTTAGTTTGTCATTGTAAACCCACAGCACAGTAATGATGACATGTTCTTCATAGATCTAGCCTTTTCATTTTGCTCTTAAGCCTTCTCAAAGTACACCAAATTCATGCATTTTACTTTAAAAAGTTTTAAAAAAATCTTGCGGGGGGGCATGCCCCCCGCCCCCCCCCAGGGGGTCTTCGGCCCCCCACCACAAATACTCAAAATCCTGTGGGAAACACTGCCTTACATAACGAGTTTTAAGGCTGGAACCAAGCCAACCCGTGGCCTACTGAATCGCGAGTGACCATAAAACATTTCAGTGGACGACGAATCTCCATCTCTGTGTTTTGTTTTTGCTCCAAGTGAAATGTTTTATGGTAACTCACAATTCAGTAGGTCACAGGGTGGCTTGGTTCCAGCCTTAAAACCCATTATATAAGGTTTTATGAAATGTCTATGGAGAAAATGAATGGGAAACTCACTTCCGGGGCAAAAGATGTCACGTGACTGTTGAGCTCCATTTCCATTCACTCTGTTGTACTGTCTGTCTAGTTAGTAGTAGGCACCACACACACCTGCATGACTTCAATCAATAACTATGGGTCATTGAATTTGTATGAAGCATAGAATGGTAAATGAAATGCCTTCATGCTTAGCCCCCCCCCCCCCTCAAATCAGTGGTTAGCTGATTTGTAGAGTTGCGCAATCCCCTGCCATAGCTACCCACTTTTATGAAACAGGACCCTTGGTCTGCAAAGAACAGGTCATAGCTGCTAAATAAAACCTGTGGTCATGTGAGGGTGAGTAAGCCAAGCTGAAAGATGAAAACAACTCGAACTCAATCAGTGCCTGGGGGTGATCTATTACTGACCTGTTAGGAATAAGCAACTAACTAACTCAGATCTGGCAATGTCACAAACTGAATAGACAATGGTGTCAAGTTCACAAACGTTGGCTAACTTCTGCAAACACAATATTCTAAAAGAGACTGTCTATATTTGATATATCTATTTACAGCTGCACTAATGCACCACTGCACTGAATCTACATGAGAAATTAAGAGTTTAAATAGGGCAAGTTCCGTTTGCTTGGATAACTGAGGCCAAAAGCAGCAACTGTACTGTATGATCAGTGCGTCACCCAAAACACAACACAAGACAAATGACACTTCTGGGTCAGATGTGAGAAAATATAATCTATTATCAATTGAGATATACAACAGCTGTTCTTCACCGACAGCAAAATGCTCTCCAGTTTTGTTTTGTTGTAACAGTGGATGTTACAGAGAGGACTGTTATCAGTGTTGCACAATTTGTTTCTTCCCTATTAAAGCAACATTTTAGCTTGGTGTAACATTAGTCTTCAGTGGTAAACCACTCATGTTGGTTGTCCCAATAATCCGCAGAGATGTCACTAACTTTTCTTTCAATAGTCTCAAGAGATCATGCTTAATATATTATACACTTATACATGATAGATTCTATTTAACCCCACGGAAATGCTGGCAACTTCAACTCACTACTACCCCCATTTGCACATTATGTAATAGAAAGTCCATTGGAACATATTATGCATATGGGAATGCTCCAAGGTTAATAGTTTCTGGTCCCAAGTGGCCACCAATCTTTCTAAGATACTGGAAATTCATATTCCTTGTGTCCCAAATATTCTACTTCTAAATGACGGTTCATATAGCCCAGAAAAGAGTATGGTTAGTATTTTTATCTTTTTGTTGAATGTTGGTGTTGAAGAAACAATCCACGGGGCATGTAATGCCCATTACTAGGGGGAACTCATATTGGGTAAATCTGTTGTACAAAAGGTAAATGTCTTCAAAAAAACTACTTTTTTTTGTGGTAGCCAACTAGTACACAGCCAAGGTCCAGAACCATCTACTGCTCTGCCACTACTGCTCCACCCCATTGTATCTAGCTAAATCAGCTAGCCAGATTTTGGAACTTCTCAAATAGAAAAACAGAGAACAGGAAGAACATATCAGCACATTCTGGGGGTCTTCAACATTACCAAATCATATGCATATAATAGCCATGCACACAATTTAGAGTTTATACACAATTTTGAGCTGGGGAGGAACCTATTTGATCATGTTCGAGTGTATATTATGACTGTGTTGTGTGTTATGCATGTTAACTGCATCCAAACATCGGTTTAGCAATTGCATAACTACAGCACTGAAGAGAGGGGGGAAACTGCTGTTAAAGTTACGCATGAGGATGCACTATTGAAGCCGTAATTTTCCATTATTCTGGCCAAAATCATGTTTGTTCCTAACAAAAGTGAAAACAGCCCTCAGCTAAATGGATTTGCTTTTAGAAAAACCAGTCCAGCTACATTGTATTTAGTTTTAAATGCATCTGTTTACATGCTGAGCCATGATTAATCTATGTTAGTGTTAGGTAGGTTATTTTTGGACCATTTATAAACAAAACATATTTTGGTTTATTATGGTTTTACAACTAATCGTACCAGTTGTGGTTGTTTTTTGCCCGGCCTTAGCTTCATGTAGGAGACAGGGGCTGGAGGCAACATGATCGTCGGACACTATTTCTACAATTGGTTATGTAATATGTTATTGGGCCATTTAACCTCTGCCCGCAACGTTGAGTGACCAAAGAATGTTCATAGGCTACTTCACAAATGTTCAGTGGTGCCGTTACTCTTAACAGGAAAAATGATGTAATTAGGACTAAAGCAGCAAAAGCAATTACTGTACATCTAATTTTTTAATAGGTTTAGCAAGGTTCTGTAGGGTCAAGAGAGGAACACTGCTAAGGTCATCTTCCGATAGAGAAAGCCCTTTCATCACAGCAGTATGTTTTTATATTTGGTGACAATGGGCC
Source organism: Poromitra crassiceps (assembly GCF_964638095.1). Lineage (NCBI taxonomy): Eukaryota > Metazoa > Chordata > Actinopteri > Beryciformes > Melamphaidae > Poromitra > Poromitra crassiceps. The sequence continues at coordinate 37,740,241 of NC_139626.1, read as the reverse complement.
TCTGGAAATACAGTTGACCCCCATGTGCCCCAGGATGGAAGCCTGCACGATGCTTATGCAAAATCTCTCTCGGGAGGATACAATTATTGAAGAATATATACATTCAAGATAGTTATTTGTTCTCTCACTAGCAATGATGCTTAAAGGATAAGTGACATCACATCCTTTGACATTGCACACAATAACAAGTCTGATTCTTAATTGCTCCCACTGGGTCCCAGGTGGTTTAGCTGTCATGCTCACACAGGGCCTGTGCACGAAGTGGACGGAAAAGTGAACTAGTCTGCATTTAAGACACAGTACAATATTACTCACATCTTAGGCTATTTTGGTATATAGAGGCATTGCACACAGAAAGTATGCAGGAAACTGCACGTACACACTCAAACCTGGGCGTTTAAAGTACAGTCACAGACTTGCTGCTGCTGAGTAACTCCACTGATAGGATTAGATGGTTCACTCATGGGCTGACACAATGCTGCCAATGTTGACGGAAACACTGCGAATAGGGCGTGTTAGCGTTGTTAGCCAACAAGCTAACCCCATGCGTTTTCACCACACGCAATGATGGACACCGCCCACACTATTGCCATGAGATGATGTATTAGTCACTACATAATTACAGTATCGGAGTGACTTTACATCATGGCTGGTTGCACCTTTTGCAGGCCAGTGTAACGCACTGACTGACACAGGGTAACGTAACGTTAGGCGGTGCGAAAAATGCATGATTGTCGTGGTGATAGATAAGATAGGTCATATATTGTGCCGAGTTGCCTTCTACTAGTTCCAATCACTGGACGCAGTTAATTAGTTGCAATTATGTTACTTGTATGACAGAGCAAGACTGGCATCTCTATCCTAATCAGTGCCTATGTTTGCATTATCTCAACGCGGGAGGGCGAACAGCTGGGCGTAGGCTCGCTTAATGCTAGCAACCTTAATGCTAAACCTAAATTAGCTAGAAATGAAAAACGTTACGTAACTTGACTCAGTCGGTCCAGATTAAATATTGATTGCATGGCCTTGACTCTACCACGATCGCGCATCGTGTAGCCTATTGAATAGAATGGCAGAGTAAACTAGCTGACAGAAGATTGTGCGACTTTGGCTGTGAACTGAAAAAATGCATTGCATCAATGCGTGTTGCCAGATCGGCAGAACCAACCTACCAACGTTAAGTGTGAACGTAAACGTAATGTATATGAAGGGCTTGAGGAAGATCATCCACTCACCAGCGATTCCTTCAGTCTCAGCTCAGAGTATTCTTCTCGTATTATCTTCAGTCAGATATACAAAAAAGGCAAGTCGATACAAAAACGAAACGGACGGTTATTAGGGGAACAAAAACAGTCTTATCTCAAGGCGATCCAGCCCCTGTAAACCGACTTCATCACCCAGGCTTGGTAATGATGGTAGTAGTAGGGTACGGGTGGGGATCTGACTGCTGGGTCCGAGCGAATGGGAAAAGGAGAGCTGTCGCTGACCAGCGACAAACAAAAGCGAGGCACGGCGGTCACTGAACTACGGGGGAAAGGCTCCTCTAAAACTAAGACTTTTCTTGTGATTTCCAAGTCGTTGTCAGCGATGGGCGTTATGGTTGATAATCTCGCACTTAGTCACGACGACCAACCTCCTCCCAGTAGGTTCAACACAGACCGATGCTCGTATTGAGGACAGCGTGTACGAGGCGAGTGATGCGAGCAGGAGGGAGGGAGGGGGGATGCTGCTGCACATGGTCACGTAGATCGCAACAGCGACAGGCAATGTTTATTCTTACTGTAGTGAACTGAACTGTATGTAGTCGTCGTTGAAAAATATAGTAAGAGCATGCAACTTGCAAGTCCATGCGCATTGTGTTAGCAGATGATGCACATTTTTGAGCAATTTTGTGGTCCAAAGTTAGCCTACATTTAGTCAGCCTACATGTTCAAACGCCTTGGTTTCTTTTTCCTTTTTTTCAGTGGCTTCAAGGTGACATGGCCTACTGGCTATAAATCATGAAAGTGTGTTCTACAAGAAATTGTAGGCCTACAAGGCACATACTGTTATTTTATTTACATTATGGCTTGCGTTGCAGGTCACATGGCAATAACTCAAAAACAATAATATTATGCAGTAGAGTAGGCAGTAGCAGTACTACAGTCTAAGGCACACACCACTAAGTGAGCATAGTTTGTTAGCTAGCTCTAATTCTCACAGAATATTTGAGGGTTGAGGGATGATGTGCTTCTGTTCTGACATAGCATTTTTCTGACCAAGAAGGCAACATTTACAACTTTCATGTTTGGAACACAGACAAGCATCTCAAAGCCACAAGCAGCTACCTGACTGCCCTTTCTGATGCATATACACCTTAGGTGTGAAAGGTAGGCTGTAAAGCACCCAGTGGCGATTCTAGAGTCTGTAGGGGCCCTAGGCAAAAACTCCCCAGGGGCCCCTCCAACCTCATCACTATCATTTTATTAATAACCTGACACCAACAAAAAAAAACATAAATATTATAAGTAGAATTCCACAAGTTCCTAGGAAGTATTTTATTAGCCTATTCATAGCTTTCATACATGGTGCAAAGTTAACTTTTTTGCCCACCTGCCAAATGTCTAGTAAATGTTCAAATGTTACCAGCCACTCAATAGATTACCATTGTTTGTTTGTTTTTGGCTGGTGGTGAGTGAAGCAAATCTGCCAGCCACTTGCAGATTTATATTTTACCAGCATTTGGCTGGTGAGTGGTGACTGGTGCTAATTGGGTGCCCTGCTTTCATAGCAATCATAGCTTAACTGTTAGCTTAGCCAGGTTAACTTAAACCCCTTTTAGACTGGCCAAAAATCCCACTAATATCCACAAACTAGTGGGATTTTCTTCAGTCTAAAAGTTTCCAAGCCAGGCCGTTTAGCCGATAGAGCAACTCTGCAAGTGAGGTGGGTTTTTACGCGGTAGCTCTGCTCTGGCTGGTGATATAAATCTTGGCGGTGGTCCAACCCATGATTTTCCAACCCTGCTTCTCGTCCTCCTGAGTTGCCGCCCCTTTTCCAGCGTGAGTCAGTGAGATTCAGTGATTCCCACAGCCTGAAACTCCACTTTCTTAACGGTTAACTATTTTACATTGACGGAATATGCAGAGAAAAAAAGCATCTCATGCACGAGTGCACCCCACCGCCCAGGCGCAGACAGCGTCAAGTCAGCCAGAATGTAAGTAGGTCGTCCGCTTTAGCTCTTTCAAAAATAAAACCCTCGTAACGTTAAACATTTTGAGTCATGCTTTACAGCCATTTTATGTAATCTTAACACATTCACTGCCAGACGTTTTTTTTTTACTGTAGGTAGGTTCTGCCAGAGGGTTTTTTTGAGGATTCTGGCTCATCTTTCAAGACCCGAGGATTCTTTTCTGCTAAGATTTTGTGAACACACAATATCTCAAAAGAACTAATAGAATGTGTGCTTTCTCTGTCTAAAAGAGTTAGTTTGTAGAGTTAGTAGTTATGTAAGCATTAGCAGTTGAATACAGCATGGTTTCAGCGTCAGAAAAATTATTCAGAGATAAACGGCTTTTTGTGAAATTCGATAGAACAGTCACTTTAACCATTCATTTTTGGCATCAGTAAGACGTCAGACATCTAAACAATAGTTTTGAACAGTAATTTCCTCCATAACAGCAGGAAACCCCCCTCTGCTTCCAACTCCTCCCTCCGTGGGCGTTCTTCTTGGCTGCAGCGGCCGTGTCACAAGCTTGTCACCAGTCTCACTGCTTTGCTGCTGCTGCTGCCTGTCTGCGCGGCCGCTCTTTGAGGAAGTCTGGATGGACTCGCTCGCTTCTTGGAGTTTTGGTTGAGAGCTTTGATGAAGCTTTTGCGATTCTGGTCATATTTATGCTGCGTGTTTCAAAGTGTGTTCCACCCGTAATCTATTATGCAAATTTCTAATCCCGCATCGCCAGCAATCAGCGCGAAAACGAAAGCGTTTTCGCCAATCCATTTTCATGAGAATGGCTTCGTCACACTGCTTTTTGCTTGCCTTCCTCTAGTCAGGAAAGCACTGTCGCCACTTAGTGGGTCGGTGGAATGGGTTGTACACGTTGTACACGTCCAATACTTATATAAGAGATGTAAAAGGGTTAGATGCACATCCCACGGTCAAAAAAAAAAAAATCATTTTTTTGACGGAGTAATACGTCACTGGCAGTCAACCGTTGGATTTTTTTTGACGGAGTAATACGTCGTTGGCAGTGAACGTGTTAACATCACAATGAGTATTTTGATACAATATTTGCTGCTTCGTTTGTTGAAACACATTTTCTCCTCCAACGTGCATCAGTCAGGCTGTTTACTTGTTTAAATGACATTAGTTTGAAATTTTTACCCGGAAGTTTCCATTTTGCTTTGGGTGGCCTGACACAGCGCCCTCGCCGTGAGAGAAGAAGGGAAAAGGGAGGGGGAAGAAGAGACAGCCCGCAGCGGTGGAGAAACACGGGCTGAGAGTGCGATATAAAAGTTTAAAATGCGATGCTGCTGCTGCTACCCCCTGCTGCTTTCCTGGGTAACAAAAACACGTGTACTAGTGGGACTTTTGATGTAAAAAAGGTATAACAAAAAAGTGACACCATAGCTAGCTGAATTTATTCAAGTATCTCCCTATAGGCTATGCTAAAATAACAGCATTCTGTATACCTAATCAATATCTGCTCCACTTGTTTTTTTCCACATCCTCTCTTTTCTCTTTCGTTTTGACTTTCAGATCATTTCATTTACTTCATTCACTTTTGATTCAAGAGAATACGTGAATCATGCAAGTTTGACGGGAATGAGTCACATACATTCTCTTGAATTGAAAGTGAAAGTTAATTCACGTCATTCAAAATCGTCCAGGCCAGGGGATGACCTTTTAGGGAGGTTTCAATGTCATTGCAAATTATCCATTGGTTGTTTAATGGAGAGGGGTTTGTGGTCACTGCTGAGTGTGGAGTAAAGTTTGTCAGCCCTCAGGGGGCCCTAACGGACTGGGGCCCCAAGCAGTTGCCTGCCTTGCCTGTTCACAAGCTGCGCCTCTGAAAGCACCCTAGGTTGAAATGGTCCACTGAACCCAAACTATGCTAGTTAGGGTTAGTGGGTACACATAAAAACACCATAGATGCTAAGGTGTTGCCCAAAGTCCGGCCTGGGGGCCAATTGCGGCCCGCGGACCGATTTTAAGCGGCCCACGGCTTGTCTCTCAAAATATACTAATGTATATGTGGCCCTCCACACAGTATTGATTAATCAAGCAAGTTCACTTTGCGTTTCTTCCATTCACCTAATGATGACATAACACAATGACAGCGCTACAGTTTCTAGACGAGCACCAATAGGAACAATGCAGGTGGAACTAATGTTTTCAGATGGTAAACAAAATCCTTAGAGTGCAATTGTATGTGATTTTTTTAAATAACCCATATGATGTGAGAAGTACTGTAGCTGCCCCCCCCCCGGTATTTTCACATTATCTAATCTGGCCTGCATTCAAAAAAGTTTGGACACCCCTGCCTTAGGTCAATTTGTGTAAATGGTAGTAGGCCTATTGCCTAATCTTAAAGTAGTTTAGTATTGCCCACAAACTCATTATTTTTTAAGCTCAGTCCTGATTAATGAACCAGCCCCTAATGAGAGCCATATACTGTACTTACATCATTCACTGTGAATGTAAATTATATTTTTTGTGAAATGGTCTACTGTTAGGTTTAGCAGAAAATACACACATTTTCATCATCAGGCCTAGACCCATGGAGCTATAGCCTAGCCATAGACCCTGTTTCAAAAGTTTTATTTTGTGTCATTGAGATCCTGTCTGTAGGAGAACAAGTTTTCCCAGTGATATTCTGTTTACTCAATCTCTGCCTTGGGCTACAACCAATAAGAAACTTTTCTTTATTTATAATATTAGTGTATGGTAACTGACAGTTATGCCCCCCCCCCCCCCACACACACACACACACACACACATTACAATACTTCTTCCTAAGAAATATGAATAACGTGTCCAGGAAGCCACTCCACGGCCAATCGATTTCCTTTGAGGCTATAGTGGAAGAACACGGCCATTCCCCAATGCAGATAACTATGAGTGCATGTCAATGAGGTGCAAATGACAGGGGCGCATTGTGAGATGGGCAGAGTGGGAGTGCCATGTGACCCTCCTGAATGGGCTGCCGGGGGTTGGTCGAGGGGAAGGATGGCAGTATCCACAAAGGCCCATTGAAGGGTTGCATACTAGGTACAAGACTGGCACTGGTCCTCCTTCCCTTCCATGGGACAGCGGGCATGAGTGGGCTGGATGGAGGAGGAGGCTGCTGCCTGGTACTGACTGAATGGAAGGATTCTTTTGGAAGAATTGGAGAGAGGAGGTTGATTATCACCATGTTCACTTCATCCAGTCTGGTGGTGGTCATTACATCCACTAGTCCAGTTCTGCAGATACACTACTGTCTTGTTAGATTTACCACCGAGTATTGTCCGTACTATAGATTGTTGCATTTGCAGCACCACAAAGCCATTGTAAAATGCCGTAGAAGAAGACTGATGGGAACACAATTTCTTTTGTACTGAGCCAAGATAAACAGTAATATAACAGTATGCCCTCACTGGCAAATTAAAAAGAGACTGACACAAAAAGCAGTGTTTGTGTTTCTAGAAGAAGTGGACATGATAATGATATGCTCAACCATAAACATGTTGTATTATCTCCCACCCCTATAAGTACTGAATGGCAATATCTTTTCTCACACTAAAATAAAATGCATTATACACATCAAACACATTTGTGGCACAGTCCAGTTAAAGAAGCTTGATTTTTCACAATTCATGGAAGAACAATATCAGATCTACAAAATTATATGTGTTTCAGTCCCCAAAAAAGGAGCAGGTTATATAGGCCTAACTCTTTGAATGCTGCTTAACCAGAATAACAGCTCAAACCTACAATTCTGCCTGAAAGTAGCCTAATAACACATGCCTAAACGGAATGCTGTTTAAACAGTTTGTTGTAATGTTATGTAATATAGAGGTCAGAAGGGCAGAAGAGTGCCGCGATGTTCGGGGAATTGGAGGAACCCAGGGAGATGAGACTCAGGGGAGTCACCAGGCTCCATCTTGTACCCTTGGTTCCTATGGAGAAAGGGTTGAGAAGACAGAAGGTCTTGGGTGGGAGGTGAGGACTGGAGCACACAAAAGTTAGAGGTTTAGACAGGTATAAGTAAGGTTGGACATTAGGGGGGAGTTAGGCATTCCTTAACCTTGTTAAGGTGTTAACCTCATAATTTGAGGTCTGGAGATGTGAGTCAACTTTACAATGTACATGATCTTCTGTGTTTAAGTATTACTGGCCTGGCTGATATACATAATTCTACAAACAACAAATGGAGGATCAGGTTTAATGACGTCAATTGAAACATTAAAGGCCATTTTCTACTAATTCATGAAGTTCTATATGCTGTTATTTGGATCTCAAACATTTTCTGGATGGCATGAGCCTGGTTTGGGTGTGAAGTGGCAGCCTGTTTGCAGAAGATAACGTCATTTCAGGGCACACAGGTTTTGATCAACTTTAGCAATACAATTCAAAGTCACACAGACTCCAATATATCCTTCCGTTACATTACATGATGTCATTTAGCAGACGCTCTTGTCCAAAGCGACTTACAATATCACATTTTTTCAACAGTACAGAAAACAACTATGCAACACAATCAATGACAGCTAAGACATTTTGATGGACTAGAGTAGCACTTTGTAGAAAGTTTGAGAAGGAATAAGTAACATAAAGTAAAGGTAAAGGCCCACTGATTGTCACACAATGTGTGAAATTTGTTCTCCGCATTTGACCCATCCCCTGGGGGAGCGGTGAGGCTCGGGAATCATATGGTGATCTAACCCCTCAATTCCAACCCTTTGATGCTGAGTGCCAAGCAGGGAGGCAAATGGGTCCCATTTTTATAGTCTTTGGTATGACTCGGCCGGGGATCGAACTCATGACCTCCCAGTCTCAGGGCGGACACTCAGACCACAAGGCCACTGAGCTGGTACATGTAACGTTAATAGGTAGTTTGAGAAGGAATAAGTAACATTAGTATTTTGTTATTTATTTTTAATGAAAAGATGTTCGTTCAAGAAGGGCCCAGGTGTGGCCGGAAAAGGTGAGTTTTTAGTCTCCGCCGAAAGATTGGCAGCGATTTGGCTGTTCTGACCGAAGGGGGGAGCTCATTCCACCATTGTGGCGCCAGGGACGAGAAGAGTCATGATCGGGACGAGCGACTTTTGAGCCCATGTAGCGGTGGAGGGGCGAGGCGATCTGGACGGATGGAGGAGCGGAGGGAGCGATGCAATGTTTGAAACCCGACCATAGATTGCAGATACAGAGTGGCTGTTAGGTGGACTGCCCTGTAGGCCATGCAACTCCATTTGGGTGTCTGAGGGAGGGGGGGAGGAGAGGTAGAGCTGATTGTCATCGGCATAGCAGTGATAAGAGAAGCCATGAGATGAGATCACATGGCCAAGAGACCTGATATAGAGAAGGAATAGCAAGGGGCCCAGGACTGAGCCCTGGGGTACACCAGTGCTAAGAGTGCAGGATATGGATAGGGATCATCACCATAGAACCTGGTATGAGCGGTTAGAGAGACAGGAAGCAAACCAGGAGAGTGCAGATCCTGAGATACCTAGGTCAGAGACAATGGAGAGAAGGATTTGGTGATTCACTCTATCAAAAGCTGCAGACAAGTCAAGGAGGACAAGGACAGAGGAGAGGGATGAGACCTTAGCCGTGTGTAGGGCCTCAGTGACTGAAAGGAGAGCTGTCTCAGACAGTAGAGTGAGAAGCCTTGAAACCGGATTGCAGAGGATCCAGTAGATCGTTCTGGGAGAAATAGAAAGTTATTTGGAAGTTGTTCAGTTGACCAAATTGTGGCATAAGGAGTTGCTACAAATGAACAGAGGAGATTAAACATCATTTTTCAACCAGATGTCGTAGCTATCTTGTGCCTGTTCACCATTTCCACTTGGTTCTTGTGTATCTGAAAATATACCTTACACACCCTGACACTGAAAATGAAAATCCATCTTTTTCTGTTGTCCTTTAATGGATTAAAAAATAAAGACATGGAAATTATTCTTCAGGGGGGAAAAGTGACAATATAAGGTCAGAGTGAATCTGTTATGCCTGAATGATCCTCCTTGATGTTTTAGTAGATTTGCTACCATCTAGTGGTGGTGTTCATGCATCGTTTAGTTGTTGCATGTGGATGCAAGGAAAAACATTCTTAAAATGTAAAACTGAGACTCAAAGCACACTAAGCAGGGAATATGATGAGAAATCTGAACATGCAAATAGTATGATACACATGTTGTCCACCACGAGTCATGTAGTTACACCCTTGGCCCAAGGGTCAGTCAGTAGCACCTTTTACACAGCCTGTGATTCCTGCTTTACTGCTGAGTCCCCATTCATTGTCAATGCCGCCCCCTATCGGCACAAAATCAACATTACAGTGTGACTAACTAACGTACAGAGACAGATCCAGTAGTCCCCCATGGTAGGCAGAAGATGTAGCCTATGTGTCCTTGGAAGCGTTTTGCATGAGTTTAAAACACCAACTGTGTCCTCAATGGCCAAAAAATTGCTTGTTAACACATGTTTTTCATGAAAATACAGATTGTTTAATGTGTCACAAACCAGCTCGTGCCAAAGAGAGTCCACACATATGAATCAAAATTAAAGAAGCAATTTATTTTAACTTCATGAAACCAGCATCAATGTAGGTAAATATATACCGTAACCATCAGTCATGTACGTAATGTATGGGTGAGTGGAGTGTATGGTGTATGCAAATGCTGGAAAGTGTAAAGGCACAAACCAAAAATGGCTGGTGGAGGCCTAGTACCAAACAAATACACGAGAAGAAGGAACAGAACTAGAACGACTGCACCGCGGATTTATGCCTCCGCCATTAGTTCATTCTTGAGTCCAAATCGCCATTTGAGGCAAATTGGAAGAAATTACGTCAAGGTGCTCCTGAGATGTTGCGTTACAGAGCTTGGAAATTGTGTGTGTGAGGTCACAGTGACCTTGCACTTTGACCTTTAACCATCAAAGTCTGATCAGTTTATCCTTGAGTGCAAGTCGATGTTTGAGCCAAATCAGAAGAAATTCCATCAAGCCGTTCTTGAGATATCGCGTTAACGAACTTGGGAATGACGTTCGTGGGGTTCGTGGCATTCGTGAGGTCACAGTGTCACAGGTCACAGTGACCTTGAACTTTGACCACCAAAATGTAATCAGTTCATCCTTGAGGCCAAGTTAATGTTTGAGGCAAATTTGATGAAATTCCGTCAAGGCATTCCTGAGATATGGCGTTAACAAGCTTGAAAATGGCGTTGGAGAGGTCAGTGACCTTGACCTTTGACCTTTGATCATCAAAATGTAATCCGTTCATCCTTGCGCCCAAGTCGACGTTTGAGCCAAATTGGAAGAAATTCCATCAAGCCGTTCTTGAGATATCGCTTTAACGAACTTGGGAATGGCATTTGTGAGGTCACAGTGACCTTGACCTTTGACCACGAAAATCGAATCAGTTCATCCTTGAGTCCAAGTCGATGTTTGAGGGAAATTTGATGAAACTCCGTGAAGGCATTCCTGAGATATTGCGTTAACAAGCTTGAAAATGGCGTTCGAGAGGTCACAGTGACCTTAGTCTCGCTACAGTGACCTTGACCTTTGACCACCAAAATCTAATCAGTCCATGCTTGAGTCCAAGTCAATGTTTGAGGCAAATTTGATGAAATTCCGTGAAGGCATTCCTGATCATTTGCGTTAACAAGCTTGAAAATGGCATTCGAGAAGTCACAGTGACCTTGGCCTTTGACCTTTGACCACCAAAATCTAATCAGTCCATGCTTGAGTCCAAGTCAATGTTTGAGGCAAATTTGATGAAATTCCGTGAAGGCATTCCTGATCATTTGCGTTAACAAGCTTGAAAATGGCATTCGAGAAGTCACAGTGACCTTGGCCTTTGACCTTTGACCACCAAAATCGAATCAGTTCATCCTTGAGTCCAAGTCGATGTTTGAGGGAAATTTGATGAAACTCCGTGAAGGCATTCCTGAGATATTGCGTTAACAAGCTTGAAAATGGCGTTCGAGAGGTCACAGTGACCTTAGTCTCGCTACAGTGACCTTGACCTTTGACCACCAAAATCTAATCAGTCCATGCTTGAGTCCAAGTCAATGTTTGAGGCAAATTTGATGAAATTCCGTGAAGGCATTCCTGATCATTTGCGTTAACAAGCTTGAAAATGGCATTCGAGAAGTCACAGTGACCTTGGCCTTTGACCTTTGACCACCAAAATCTAATCAGTTCATCCTTCAGGCCAAGTCGATGTTTGAGGCAAATTTGATGAAATTCCGTGAAGGCATTCCTGAGATATCGCATTAACAAGCTTGAAAATGGCGTTCGAGAGGTCACAGTGACCTTGACCTTTGACCTTTGACCACCAAAATCTAATCAGATCATCCTTGAGTCTAAGTCGTTGTTTGAAGCAAATTTGATGAAATTCCGTGAAGGCGTTCCTCAGATATCGCATTAACGAACATTGGACGGACGGACGGACGGACGGACGGACGGACGGACGGACAACTCGGATCCATAATGCCTCCGGCTTGGCTATCGCCGGCGGAGGCATAAAAAGAGAGCTAGTCAGCACAGCATATCCTGAGCCCCAACTACCCAGGTGACATTAGCTGACATGTATTTGCACATCCTTTGTAAGAGTGGCTACACTGTTGCAATAGCCCACAGTGTGCTATTGCAACAGTGTAGCCACTCTTACAAAAGATGTGTCCTTGTTGTTAAATGCCAAATGGCATCCACTCTTATAAAGGATGATGTGTCCTTGTGGTTAAATTACATCCTTTGTTAAAGTGTATCTCAGTTTTCCTGTTGTTGTGTGACCAGACAATTGCGCTGTTATAGTATTAACCGCCTGTAGAGGGCAGTGTAATGCTTTTCCAGACCTAGAGCTCACTTTTAAATTATTCTCTTTTCAACCACTCCTGGGAAAATATTGTTCTGTATTGTAACTGTATTATAACTTTGTGTGTTAACGGTGCATGTGTCCAGTAATTGGGGTATTTTCCAGCAAAATACCTTAATGCTGGACACATGCACCAGTGAGTTTGAAGTCGATCAGACAAACTGGTCTCGAGATAAGAAGAAGAAAGAAAGAAAGTTATCCTTTATTTATCCCCTTGGGGAAATTCATCGTCTGCATTTGAATTGACCCATGCTCTACTAGGAACCTTCCTAGAACTAGGAGCAGTGGGCAGCCACTGTGCAGCGCCCGGGGACCAACTCCAGTTCTTTTTGCCAGTACCTTGGCCAGGGGCACTGACAGGAGTATTAACCCTAACATACATGTCTTTCTTTGATGGTGGGAGGAAACCGGAGCACCCGGAGAAAACCCACACGGACACGGGGAGAACATGCAAACTCCACACAGAAAGGACCTGGGACGGACCGGGGTTCGAACCCGGGACCTTCTTGCTGTGAGGCAACAGTGTTATGTTGAGTGTCCAGAAATAATTGGCAATATAATTGGTTGAGTGAAGGGTTGTAAGCCTCACATCAATGTGGGCAGTGTCGCATTTAGGTCTACTTCTAGCTGCATGGCAACAACAACAATTTTGGATTGTTGAATGTCCCACCAACCCCAGACATCTTTAGACACATGTAGGTGAGGGATAGGTGTATGTCCCCAATCATTTACGCACTTGGACTCCCCATATATGTTTCTCATGGCAAAAATGAATAGGATTTTTAGATCCTGTCTGCCGATCATTCTATAATGTAAGTAAATTACATAATGAAGTTCTTACATATTTTAACACATCACTGAATTTAATTACATTTTTGATGATGCATTATCCTCGCTCCACAAAGCCATCAAATGCTGGAATGCTAAGCTAAGTAAGGCTAGCTTCTTTTTCATTGCAGCTTCAAAACCTAGCTATCAATCAATAAAGGGAGGAACCCCTGAAAAATAGTTCAATTTAGCACTGCATATAAAGCCAATCATTTGACACTCCTATTCATTTTCACATTGGACTGACAGGAGGCAGGGTCTGGAATACCTTAGCCTAAGACAGTATTACAGTACATTGCTATATGACATGTACCCTACATGCAATATATTCCTTGACTGATTATTTATTTCGTTTGATATATTGTTTTCTAGATGCAACACAGAACTGCATCGTGGGATAAAATGTTGTAGTTATTAATTTACATCGATAGTCTGATTTCCTGTCAGGGACGTAGGAGGGAGGGGAGGGGGGGGCACAGGGGACATGGCGTCAGTATTGGACCCCTGCACTTTTTGAAGTCCAAAAACTAAAGTTATGTTCAAAAACGGAAAAACAGCAGGCACTAGGACCATGCCGCCCCCCTATTTTCCAGCGACCGGCCCAGTAGAAGTATACTGACTGACACTGGGCCGGCCCAATCACATCTCTTACTAGGCCCAGCTCTCCCCCTCTGTGTCTGGGCTGGCCCAATCACATCTCTTAGTAAGTGGCCGCAGTGTAGAAGTGAGACACTAAACTAATAACCATAACAGCACAAATAATTGACAAAAATCTCTAAATATAAATATACATTATTTACTCGAATGAGAAAAGGATCAAATTTGATGGATAATGACATCACAACATTCTAATCCTAATGTTAATTTAAAATGTGATATTCCTCTAAATCTGGCTTGAAATGGCCAACATTTTAGGGGGGTAAATTATGGTGGCGACTTTTGGTCACCGCCTTGGGCCTGAGAATGTGGGCCTGTACAAAATGTGTTCCCTCCACCTTAATTTGAAATCAAAGCTACGTCCATGGGTAAAGTCAATAAAGTCATACATAGGGTCCAATTCTCTTTGTACTGCAAGTCAGTAATCACCCATCGAGGCTAACAGCTTGGTTTGAAGATTAGGAGAATTTCCCACAAATTCTGCCCTATCAACTAAATGGCATCTTCTGTATTCCTTGCAGTGACATTTGGCGGCCGCTTCAGCAAACCTGGGCCATTGCACAGTATGTTTGGTAACAGGAGAGCTCCTCTCGAGTCACATAACTCCTCCAGCTCTTCCACTGACACTTATATAAATGTGGCCTGTGACGAGGCAGTGTATCCAGTGACAAACATAGGGGGATGGAGAGACACAAATGGCTATGCTGACCTCTCACGGAGCAAGGTTTGGAGATGTGCGTTAGCAAGCAATGTAAAACTTGTAAATTGTAATTATTAAAAATACAAATTGTAATTCCCGTGTTTAAACTTTAATAGTCTTTGCAACTATACATTAGAATCTGTCACCCCACACTGATCTTCTTTGCTGGCTATTTCAACATGACTCAAAACCAACACTAACAATACTAGTTGACTTCTCTATAATCATAGTCTCGCTGGCCAGCCTCCTCTCCCTTCCGTCCGAGGAGTCTGGCGCCGCAGGTCTCCATAACTGGGATAAACCCTGCCCTGCTCTACTCTGCTCTCCCATTGGAGGCGTCGGTTTCAGACGCTGCCGGATTTCCGCTCCCCGCTTAAGAAGCTCTGTCATTGGCTCCGACCATGTCCATCAGAGTGGCTTCCGCTCCCTCCTCCCTGTGTGTTGCTGTAAATAGTCTCCTGCCGCCTCAGGGAAAATAACAACGCTATTAGCTAGCAAGCTAACGACAGAAACCTACACGCTAGCTCGTTGCTACACGCTGAAAACGGCAAGTTGGATTGTTTGAAACTATTTTCCAAGGGCACTGCCGCTAAGCGCCGCTCATCGCAATCCCACTATGGAGACCTGCGGCGCCAGACTCCTCGGATGGAAGGGAGAGGAGGCTGGCCAGCGAGACTACTATAATCAGCACTGGAGAAAGTAATGCAGTAACTTAAAGTTACTTTGATTAGTAACTGTAATATTATTACTGTTTTGGAAATTGTAATCCATTACACTACTCATCACTGGGGAAAAGTAATATAATATATTAACTGCCCAACACTGTTCCCTATACCATATTAGCAGAGATGGGATGTAACTAAGTACAAATACTTTGTTACTGTACTTAATGGGATACTCCACTTTTTGGGGAGTTTATTTGCCACATCCCCCCCACATAACCAAGATACACCATGCCTTACCGGCACTGTCCGCGCAGTTTACAGTGAGCTACAGTCGTGCATCTTGCAACTCCGGACAGACACACACACACACACACACACACACACACACACACACACACACACACACACACACATCCAAAATGCACATAATCTGTCTTTTTGGAAGGAAAAACTTTCCATGATTAGAAAGTAGTGCCGGCTACCTCTTTTCTTTCCAAAAAGACAGATTATGTGCATTTTGGATGTGTGTGTGTGTGTGTGTGTGTGTGTGTGTGTGTGTGTGTGTGTGTCTGTGTGTGTGTGTGTGTGTGTGTGTGTGTGTGTGTGTGTGTGTGTGTGTGTGTCTGTCTGTGTTTCTGTGTGTCTGTCCGGAGTTGCAAGATGTGCCATTGCTCCGATCGCCTCCAAAATTGTTTGTCCAGTATGGCCCATACTATATGGTTTGACCTCCCCCTTTTTTAATGGAAATGTGCTCTGTAAAAACAAACAGGATGTGGAGTATGCAGATCCAAAACAAGACAGTCTAAATAAATAAGGCGTGGTCGATGATGTCACAAATCACTGATGATGTCACAGACACTGATGCGGTCAGAGATTAAGTACAGTCCTAGATACTGCCATAGGGATAAATCACTGATGTTGTCACAGATGATGTCATCAGTGATGTCACTCGAGCAATAGTGATGTCATCAGTGAGTGATGTCATCAGTGATGTCACTCGAACAATTTCTGTTTGAGACAGTCGGTGTGGTACAGTGACAGACCTGAAGGAATGGCTGCCCGAGTAGGGCGTGATGACAGGCACCTCCACTATGCCGCCGCGGCAGGAGACCTGGACAAACTGAGGACCCTGCTGCAGGAAGAGCGCTTCAGAAGGCAGATCAATGACTATGACAGATGGAGGAGCACCCCTCTTGGCCTCGCAGCCATGCAGGGTCACGCTGCCTGTGTGGCCTACCTGATCACCCAGGGGGCCCAAGTAGACCTAGCTGATGAGATATACTACACGCCTCTCTACTGTGCTGTGGGCCGCGGTCACCTGGACTGCGTCCGGATCCTCCTGGAAGCTGGGGCCGACCCCAACTTAAGCCAACACTTGTCAGACACCCCGGTCTACGGTGTCGCTGTTCCTGTTGACATACCTGTAGACAGCGATCACTTAATCTGGTCTCCTCTCTACATCAGCGCCGCCAACCACCGCCTGGACTGCTTCCGCCTGCTGCTCCAGGCTGCTGGCATTCTGACCTGTGACGTGGCTTCTCGCCTGCTGGATGAGGTGCTGTGGCACGGGTGCAACCCGGCCTTCGTCCAGCTGCTCCTGGACCATGACGCCGACCCGGCCCTGGTGACCACTGAGCAGGCACGGCTAGAGATGTGGGCGGATCCCGAGGCGCTCAGGATCTTTCTGGAAGCCAAGAGACGTCCTCGCAGTCTGGCCCACGTGTGTCGGTTCCGGATCCGCCAAGCGCTGGGCACACATCGCCTGAACCAAGTCCACTCCCTACCCCTAACACAAGTGATGAAGGACTTTGTGCTCCACCAAAACTGACTAGGACTGTCAGTTTATTTATTTCATTTCCTATTTAGTTCTTCGATGACTGTTTCAAACAAATCCAGGACCAGCGATTAAATACCATCAGCATTCATCACCTGTAACCAATCCTCCTACTATAATTGGAGATCTGTGTGTCTGTGTGTTCGGTTCATTGTCTCCAGAGTGCCCACCTCAGAATTGAGCGCTCTTTATCTTAACCCTTAGGCCAGCTGCTTTCACTCTCGCTGCCCCTGGCCCTGTCCCCACTGGCCCTGTCCCCACTGGCCCTGTCCCCACCTTTGTCTGCTGTCTTTGATCAGTCTGAGCCAGCATCTCTCTCCTTACTTTCAGATGTAGTCAAGCATCTGGCCTACAAACTGTCCCTCTGATAGCATTCCTTTTCGTCTTTTCAAAGACATTTTTGATATTGTGGGGTATACTGCTCTTGTTTTGATAAATACCTGCCTTAGCTCAGGATGCTTTACAACATCTTATCAAAAAGAAAAATCTGGACCCTTCTGTTCTGTCAAATTTCAGGCTGATCTCTAAATTGCCGTTTCTGTCCAAGGTTTTAGAGAAAGTGGTTTTTATTCAGCTGCAATCATTCCTGGTTGCCCATGGCATTTATGAAAAGTTCCAGTCTGGCTTTAAACCACTCCACACAGAACTGAAGCAGCCCTTTTGAGAGCTTTTAATGATCTTATGTCAGGGGTTCCCAACCTTTTTTAGCTAGTGAGTGACCCTACTTTGACGTTCTAGGGACCCCGACATTCAAATTCCCGTACACCATCGATAATGTCATCAGTGACATCGTCAGTGATGTCACATAGTATGCTTCTTTTTCCCTGCAGAATTCTGACTTTAATCTCAAAACTAGCTTTTTTCTCAAAATTCTGCCAGTAACTCGGAATTCTGGTTATAATCGGTTATAATCTCAAAGCGTTTCATTTTTATTTTTTTTTATTAAGCGTCACTCACAATGTTGATTGAGGTTATGGATGGTCCATTGATGGAAGCCTTTGCAGTATATAGTGACATAATGTGACATTAGTAATCTCACATAATGCAACACTGTTTTGTTTTTTTATAATTTTATTTTAAATTTTAACAATATATATGAACAAAAATTTCAGACAGTAACGGAAAACAAACAAAAAAAAAAACACACATATCAACAGTTATCATAATGTAGTGCTACCATCCATAAGGTGCTAATATACTTGTAAGAGATGTCGCGCATGGGGTCCCACGCAAGGCGTCCAACAGAAACCAGCCGGGCAAGTCACCCACTGCCCCTAACCTCGTCGAGGTAGGCCAGAAACGGGTCCCAAATAGTTAGAAACTGAGCCTCTCCATCCTTAACAGAGATTATGTCCATCAACCACAGCTGGAAAGAAGGTGAAGAGGGGGACTTCCATTCTTTCAGAATCCGTTTTTTGGCAACAGTTGTCCCCAGTGTCAGTCTGTTGCACAGCTGTGGGGAAGTCCAGAGAGGTCTCCAAGCAGCCGAAGATGGCAAGTTCTGCCTCCGGCTGAAGGGTTATTTTGTAGGCCTTAGAGTACCAGTCAAATATTTAGGCCCAGAATCCCGACAGTGAAGGGCAGAACCAGAAGGCATGAGACAGAGTGCCCTCTGACACCTGTCACACAGTGGTGAGACAGCGGGGAAGAACTTGTGCAACTTGTGCTTAGAATAGTGAAGACGATGAGCAACTTTAAATTGACTGAGCAGAGTTGTACCACAGACAAACTCCTTTCCCATATAATGTCAGATAATTCAATACCAAGTTCACCCTGCCACGCTTCTCTAATCTTCTCAGTAGAGGCCATGGTGCAGCCATCAAACAGACATACAAATCTAGAAATAAGATGTCTGGATTATAAATAAAGTTTGAGTTCAGTTCAGTTAATATGAGTTGAGTTGAGTTGAGTACTTCTACTTAAGTAAAGAATGTGTGTACTTTTGCCATCTCTGCATATAAGCCTCTTTTACTCAATAGTATTCAACACTGTAAACAAATTACTTGTAACATCTTTCTACTCCTACCTCTACCTTTTCTCATCTCAATAAGTGGAGTTGATTAAAGGCCGGCTTTACCGTGGGGAATATGAATATATATTAATTCTTAAAAAATCTTAAATTTCGAATCCGTTGAAATTTTTGAAATTGCTTGTTCACAGCCAGAGAAAAAAAAAAAAAAAAAAAAAAAAAAAAAAAATTGGGCCAGGTGACGCGTTTCGCGTCGAAACGCGTCACCTGGCCCTTTTTTTTTTTTTTTTTTTTTTTTTTTCTCTGGCTGTGAACAAGCAATTTCAAAAATTTCAACGGATTCGAAATTTAAGATTTTTTAAGAATTAATATATATTCATATTCCCCACGGTAAAGCCGGCCTTTAAGATTATTGTCTGCATCCATGACATTGATAGGAAAATGCTTACATTGGTTGCATGGTTAGCTAAGTTTTCACTTCCTACTTAAAGGGGAATACCACTCATAGTCATGTATTCATAGATGCAGGTCAAAGAATAACTATCAGGGCGTTGGTCACTCATCCCTTTCCTGGACTTGCCTCTAAAATTAATGTGCACAGGTCAGAGTCTTATCTCCGACCCCTCAGTCACGTCCTCTCTGTAGGACCACCGGATGGGCAGCTGACAAGGGCCTGGACACTACTGTGATAATTGTTTGTCATTTTTCCTTCTTCAGTCACAGACAGGACAGGAAGCCGTATTTGTTATTGCAATGTCCCCCTCCCTGTCCATCTGTCCCACTCCTGTCTTCCTCCTTTTTATCCCTCTCTCCCATCCTTCTCAAACAAGACTAAAACCTTGTATATAGCTGACCCGCAGTGCTGCCAACTTTTCCAAGGGGAGTAGTAGTCACCCTGCAAACTGTTTGTTTGTTGGTTTGTTTGTTTTTAGTCCGGGAGCCATGGGGTTGAACCTCACTTCGTCGGATAACGTTTTTTTCTCTCTCAGATATTAACCCCTTAATTGCCAAAATTCCAGAAAAATAGGGATTTATGGGATTTCATGCAAAATACTCAAATCAAATGCATCCAATTTGTTTTCACCAACTATTCATAAAGGAGGTCATGTACAATGTATCTCATTCCACATTACATAATATTAACCCTTTTAAGCCGTGTCAGCAAAACCAACTGTTTATGACTATGGGGGTCGTGCTGGATGAGAACATCCATTGAGCCTTATTTGCTCATTGATGTCTGATGGTTAAGCCTATTTGGATCTTGAGCGTCCTATACTGAAACATGCACAGAACATTCTGCATGGCAAACCAGGCACTCCACAGTTGCACTTATTGGAGTTAAAAGGGTTTTGCAGCCACACCTGATCATCTCCAAAATGTAGTCTGGGACAAGTTTGCAATCTTCCGGTAGAGTGGTTGGGCTCAGTGACCTGTTGCATGTGTCTTTCTTTCCATCAAAATTCCTCAGTGTTCAATGCTAGTGGCATATTTACATTGATATTTCAATATATTGCTTGAAAGTGGGCCCTCTTAACATTCTCAATGAATGCTTCATTCGCTGGCGGTAGAGCAGCTAAGATTGGAGCAGACATGTGTCTTTTCCCATTCACGATTTAAACAGGATTTCAGACGGCAGCCCGTCTTTATTGTCACACGAACACACTACAACACATGCATGCGGCCACTACACACACTCATGCTGACGGTGGCCAGTGAAATATGTCCTCTACATTTGACCCATCCAGGCTTGTCCTTTCCTCCAGGGGGCAGGCCAGGAGCAGTGGTCGCTATTTCTTTCCAGCGCCCGGGGACCTTCATTGGACCATCATTGGACCAACTTCAGATGTTGTGGTCACTGGTCGGATGACGATCTTCTGCATGTTTTTTTTTAGTGGGGGGTTATGTACGGAGGAACCCCCTGGGGGGTACGGGGAGAACATGCAAACTCCACACAGAAAGGCCCTTTCGACGAGATAGCCCACCTGGGCAGTAGGCACTGAAGATATGTGGGGGTCACAACTCCAGCGCCCACAGCGTCCCAGGCGAGAATCAAACTCAGGACCTTCTAGCTGTGAGGCGACAGCGCTACTGACTGCGCCACCGTACCCCTGTGGAGCTAAGCCATGGTGTTTCTAGCTGACCCCTGTCTCTGTGACCTCTCGGGTGATGGACTTGATACAGTACTGTAATCAGAGTAGCTGCCGAAGATGAGGTCACTGTCTGATAGGTATGAATTCAGTCGTGTCTTATGATTTTTGATTAAATCGGCTATGGTGCCATCAGCTGGCCAGTGGATGTCCAAAGAAGGGCTGATCCATCAATAACACTGGCATTCCTCCTGGAGATTTTGACTTGGAATGACTTCTTCAGTGTAGACTTGGATTTACAAATTTGCATTCCGTCCTCGTCCTCCCTAGACAACAGTGTGATTACCCTTGAATCGATGGCATTTAGGTCATACATTGTGGAGTTGTCAACTTGGATTGATTTGGTTGTTGTCATTGTCTTTACTTTGTTTGAGATGGTGTTGTAAAATCCCTCTGGCCAGGTCTTCTCAAAATCTTCTAACATTGCCTCCCCAATCATTACGGCACTGTCACTGGTGGGGTGATCTTGATGTTCATGATGCTTTTGCCCCTGGATGTTCGTTGGGATCAAATGGATGGAGACAGGTTTGCAGTTTCTGATAAAGTCCAGCCCTGTCCTTGACTTTGGCAACTGCTTAACCCATGGCTTTAGCCTCCTCCTTGTGATAGAGATGAACCTTTGTAGTATCTGTCTCATCATCTTCCATCTCCTTCATGTCTGACTCAATCTTGCAGCATATGTGGTGGCTCAGGGCCCAGATCTTCAGTGCCTCTGGCTTCATGGTTATTCTAATGATCCCTCCATCACTGTGGCCGTACCTCATGAAAGTAGTTATGGACTGGTTGATCCACAGGCCATTCCATATTCCACTAATGTGTCACATCACATGCTGCCCCTGGAGAAAATTATTTTGTGGAGGAAGCTTCTCCATGGAACGAAGATAGTAGAGGCCATACCAGACATGATTGACATGGCCAGCTGCAAAGTAGTAGGTAAGCATCTTCTGGAATGTGGTCAGATGGAGAAGCCAGTCACCCTCACGTTCAGCCCAGATGTATGACATCAGCATCAGCATCATTGGTTTCACCAAGACCTAAACCCAAAGTTTGGCTGTTCTGGTCTGACTCACAATCTGATCCATAAGGCTCTCATCAGGTCATCTGCTTTCTGGAAATGTCTTACCGGAACTCCAGAGAGCCCACTATCAGCCATCAGTGAACATAAAGCCTTAACAAAACTCATCAATGCGTGCATACCCCCAAGACGCTTTAAGCAGCGCAGCCACATCTATAAGTGACATGTGTGTCCGTTTGAGGCGAGATGTGTCTGAGCCGAGATGCAGTGTCCCAGCCATTTTGAGTGGGGTGGCCCAGGTGGGGCACAGACTCAAGCAAGGGTGGCACTGATTGCGGCATTTAGGAAGGATGAAATCAGGGAGGTCACGTCTACCCAGACAATTATATCACTTTTAAACAGTTACATTTCTATATAAATCATTACAATATGCTCCCGTGAGGTGGGGATGCTGCCGGGCGGGGGTGCAAAACTCGGCATAACACCTGGACAAATGCGCAAGGCAGACCGCTATCTTCCCTGTCTTAAGGCACGTGCAAACAGGTGCACAAGCGCAAATAGGGGATATCGCCTGTACCAAGATAGGGCCCCAAGTCCCTCCAGCCAGTCACACTCCAAACCCCATGCAAAACCAGGAACAAGGGAAAATGTGGTCTCTGTGACAATGAACAAACAACACAATTACCAGTCGAAGATTCTGATGATGAGAAGGAAGTTTAGTTTAGTTTAGTTTATTAAAGGATCCCCATTAGAAGGACATGACTGCACCTCTAATCTTCCTGGGGTCCTGAACACAGAGAATACAAACATATAATAAAACGATTAAAAAGAAAAAAGAAAAAAAAAAATATATATATATATATATATATATATATATATATATATATATATATATACTCAACATAACAGAGAATAAAAAGAAAATCAGACGATAAAAAGACCATCTAACAACTCAAACTAATAAGATCAACAAATATTGAACTGAGTGAAAATATGAAATGAATGATGAATAACTTATTGGCGAGCCTTTATTTTTAAGTAAGTTGGACCAAAAGAAAGAAAGGTTTATTCTCTATTGGTACCTTGTGAATAGCATAAGTCATAAAAGCATAGATTCTATGCTTTTATGGTATTCAGAACATGTCGTTTTGAAGCCTCTATCTATCATGACATATTTCTAGTTATTGAAATATCATCAAGATTGCCATAGGAATGAAAGTTATGCTTGTAACGCCAAAAATCATTGTATTCTGTATTCCCCCTCCTGCTCTGAGCCAGAAATCTCTACTTCAGAAGCATACACCAAACTTTCCAGTGTTATTCCTATCTCTTCTATTCTGCAGGTTTTTACAGAGGAGGTTTGTTCATATATCATTCATAGCCTGATTTATATAGCATTGTATTCCTAAAAAGATGGCGAAAATGTATATATATATTTGACTGTTGACAATATTTTCTGATTTATGGAGTGATAAAAATAGATATCCAAAATTCCCTCTGCAACTTTAACTTTTGTGTTGTTTTTGTATTGTTCATTGTGCTGTTTATTGCTGTGCCGCCTTTGGCGAAACACATTGCGCTCTGGGATAATAATAAAGTTGACCTGAACTGAAATGAACTTGTACTGGTTTAAACCTGCTATGGAGTGCCAGATTGGTGGAGTTTGCCAGGCAGCATGTTCAATACAATGAGTGATGAAAAGTTTAGGCAATTACCATTATTACAGTAAGACAATTAAGTACTTGGCAGAAGAATAATTGAAATAACTTAGACCCTAGTCACTCTACCTTACATTGATGTGCTGATGTGGTAAATACATCCATCTCAATCTACAAACAATCCCTTAATTGCTGGGTGTTCAAAAAGGGAATCATAGGTTACAGTGTTTAGTGGGTTTGATTTGATTTGATTTGATTTGATTAGACGTCAATCATAGAAAAAACAAGTTACAACAAGTTTATCAGAGCGTCAGGGATACAGACACATGAAAGTCTTTCGACTTATTTCCACTGTGGTCCCTGGACTGGGACAAACAACATAGTAACAAATACATACAATACACCAATTAACACCAATAAATAAAATAAATAAAGCATCCTGGGTCGGGAGACTCGGGACCCACAGGTGTGTCATAGGTTACAGTTTTTAGTGGGTCAGGACCCACAGGTGTGTCATAGGTTACAGTGTTTAGTGGGTCAGTCATAGGTTACAGTGTTTAGTGGGTCGGGACCCACAGGTGTGTCGCTGAAGATTTTGCTTCGGCGACCAAATAAATATGCAGAATTTCTTCCAGTCTTTTTAAAATTGTGTATATTGTGATGTCATCAGTGAAATTGGCAGGGGTGTGTCAGCCATGATTGTGATGTCATAAATCAGTGAATTTCATTTCATTTTTATTTATTAGTTTATTTCACAGGGACAATGCACACCAATCAACAGTAAAACTGTAAGTGAGCCAGAGTTAGCCTGGACGGCTAGTTTCCATCTGCTGTCCCTGGCCAGATGTTGCAAGGCAGCCTAAAATGTAGTAGGTAAGCATCTTCTGGAATGTATTCAGATGGAGAAGCCAGTCACCCTCACGTTCAGCCCAGATGTATGACATCAGCATCAGCATCATTGGTTTCATCAAGACCTAAACCCAAAGTTTGGCTGTTCTGGTCTGACTCACAATCTGATCCATAAGGCTCTCATCAGGTCATCTGCTTTCTGGAAATTTCTTACCGGAACTCCAGAGAGCCCACTATCAGCCATCAGTGAACATAAAGCCCCAACAAAACTCATCAATGCGCAATGTGTGTGTAGCGGCTGTATACTGTGTTGTGTTTAAGTCAGATGACACTCCAGGATCAGGATCAGGATCCTCTTTGGAGATAACCTCCGTGTATTCTGGTAAGACACACAGACAGTTGTCTGTCAGTTCTGCACAGTCAGCTCTCATCAACACAGCAATGTCATGTGTACATTGAGACGGGTAACGCAGACTGAAGAAATTGAACACTTAAACAATATAGAGAAATAAAAGCATAGAACATGTACCTGGTAAGACACACAGACAGTTGTCTGTCAGTTCTGCACAGTCAGCTCTCATCAACACAGCAATGTCATGTGTACTGAAACGTAACAACATTACAGTTAGCTAACTAGTAGCTACAGCACAACGATGAATCACAACATTCTAAGATCGCCAACTACTTGTAATAGCTTGCGCCACACACTACAATCTCTCACAGCATTACTATAAGAAACGTACCTCCACATATAAGGCAACGAAAACGAAAATAAATTAAAGTTACCGATATTACCAGGAGCTCAGTACAAATCGACCTACCATTGAGACGGGTAACAGACTGAAGGCTTAACACGGGGTTACCCGTCAAGTTTACAGACTGAAGGCTTAACACGGGGTTACCCGTCAAGTTTACAGGGAGCCATCAATGTTCAATTACTCTCATGAAAATAGGACTCCATTACAAAACAATTAAAACAACAAAGTAAAACATTACATAACACCATATCAACACAAGCAATTGACAAATAATAAATTAAATTCAGTACACATTCAATATAAACAAATATGGCTAGTAATGGCAAGTGGAATCATTAACTCCGTTACACGTGCATACCCCCAAGACGCTTTAAGCAGCGCAGCCACATCTATAAGTGACATGTGTGTCTGTTTGAGGCGAGATGTGTCTGAGCCGAGATGCAGTGTCCCAGCCATTTTGAGTGGGGTGGCCCAGGTGGGGCACAGACTCAAGCAAGGGTGGCACTGATTGCGGCATTTAAGAAGGATGTAGAAAGGTTTTCCCTCACCAAAATTTAGCCTAACGTCACTCTTAACTCACGCTTAAAGATTAGCCCACTACAGCCTCTGAAAGACAGTATTGTTGGCCAGCACCCTCAGGACATTGGGGTGGCCAAATTAGATTTAAGGTGTGGGCAGTGCCACCCCTGGCCACTCCCTAGAAACTCCCCTGCCAAGATGTGTCCACGGGATTTCAACAGTGCACCTAGACCCCTCCCCCCGGCTGTACAAGGAATTGAGAGTGGAGACAGAAAGTGTCGCTGCTCAAAGCCGGTGAAACATGCACTTACGCACACATGCACGCACACACACGTGCGCACACGCACGCACACACAGTGCCAGAGAGAGGGGAGAGAGGGGAGTGTTGGAGAAGGGTCTGACTTGTGCAAACCTGCACCGCTTCAACACCTAGGATTGATTTATCAGACTAAAAGTCCTCTGCTAATTTCATGTTTTTATTGGGGGTGGGGGGGAGCACATGGCAGGGGAATCAAATAGGCTAGATTATACATGACCTTGTCGCTCCTTTATGAATAAACATTGGAGAAAGCAAATTTGATGCATTTGATTTGAGGATTTTGCATTTTTAAGGGGATTTTGGCACTTAAGGGGTTAATATCTAAAAATGCTCAAGGGTGCTCACCGGGCACCCTCCTGTAATTTGAATAGGTACCCCAAAAACTACAAGAATCAGCAGGGGAAAAAACTTTATCCGATGAAATAAGGTTCATCAAAAAAACAGCCTTTGGCTCCCGGACTATTTTACTTTGGTTACAGTATGAATGTTTTTGAAGCAGACAACCATTGAGCAGGTTTTTAGCTCATCGAGGGAGTACGCAATAGAAACCTCCCAGCAATCATGACCTGTATTGATTTCAAGAAGGCCTTTGATACGATCCACCGAGGCAAACTCTTCCGCATTCTGAGGGCATACGGCATTCCCGAGAAGCTAGTGCAAGAGATCAGCAGGTCGTATGAGCACGCTCGAGCCAAGGTCAACTCGCCTGATGGTGAGACAGACACCTTCAACATCTTCGCCAGCGTGCTGCAGGGTGACACTCTCACTTTCAAAATGTATATATACACATTACTAGTTACTTTCATTTGAAAGTAAGAAGATACTTTACGATATTACTGTCTGTGTATGTAGAGTAACTCGTTACTTAACTACTTTTGCATTACTTTCACCAAAATAACAGCAGTAGCAGAATGACATCGCCGCCCCGGAACCATTCAGAAAAATAATTTCATCTTGAAGTCAGTGTAACCCGTCCAAAATTCAAAATGTTATCCCTTTCCTTTGTTATTGTCATCTATAGTGGTTATTTGCATAAAAAACATACAATTTGATTAGGAAATGTTTGTATCTTTATTTAAAGATGTGCTATGATAAAAAAGAATGCAACTCAATTTGTAACTTGTGTTACTTGACAAAGTAACTGGTAGCCTATAATATTACTGAAATCCTATTGGTATTAAGTTATATTACTGAGTTACTGCTAAAAGTAATATATTACATGTAATATGTTACTTTTGTAATGAGTTACCCCCGACACTGCTCGCTCCCTACTTATTCATTATTGTACTCGACCATGCATTGAGGAAGTCCATCACTGGATGTGAAGAGGATCACCCTCACACCCAGGAGGAGTTGTCCCGTACCAGCTCCTGCTGACCTTAACTTGTTACCCTTAACTTTTGTAATGGACTATTTCAACTGCTTATTGTAAAGCCGTTGGAGTGTAGGGGTGGGTGGCCTTTTTTTTGTTTGAATCTTTTCTCCTGTTTTTTGATTCAGTGAGGAAGGTAAGCCTTTGAAAATGGCCATGCCAGTTTTTCCCTCGCAAGAATTTAGCTTAGCATTTTGAGCGTCATTTAGCCGCCTTCCCTGCAAGCTAGCATGACATGATTGGTACCAATGGATGCCTTAGCTTCTAGTTTCATATGATATCACTATCTTCACTGTAGCTTTGAAAATGACAAGACAATAATGTTGGCCGCGGATGCGAGGAGTGGGGGTGGGGCACGGGGGGGGGGGGGGGGCACGAGCCCCCCAAATAATGCGTGGTTACGCCCATGTCACAACAGAAATGACTCAACTAATTGAAAAGTATTTTCATGGGGATAACAAAGCAAACTTGTGTCTTTGTTAATGGAAATGTTCCATCTCTGCTAATCACCTCACAGAGTCCCCATTGTTCTGTTAGCAAACAGTTTAGTTTGCTCCAGCAAACTAGGCAGAAGTAGTTGAAAATAACAAGCATTGCAGCCTGTTGTTCTGCTGATACAGCATCAGATGGAGAAGTAAGAATAGACCAAGGAATAGAATATGCTGAGTTGTGAGACAGACAAACAGACAGACAGATACACAGACAGTACAGAGGCATACAGGCACACAGACACTCAAAGTGAAAATGTTTGTGTCATTACAATATCTATCTATCTATCTATCTATCTATCTATCTATCTATCTATCTATCTATCTATCTATCTATCTATCTATAAAAGGGGAAATTTGTGACACTACCGACCAGTCAATGCGCTTTACAACACATGTCAACATTCACCCATTCACACACACATTGGGCGGCAAGCTACCATGCAAGGTGCTGGCCATCAGGAGCAATTTGGGGAACAGTATCTTGCCCAAGGCCACTTCGACTGGAGGAACCGGGAATCAAACCACCGAACTTCTGATTAGTGGACTCTACTCCTGAGCTACAGCCACGTCCCCTCCTAGTTTTAGTGAAATATTATTCAAGTTTTTCAAAGATATGTTAAAGCACAGCAGAGGCATAGTATGAGCAGCATTTCTTTGATATGAAAGAATTTTCCCAATCCTTCCCAGCTGTGTTTGATCCTTGATCTTATTTGTTCGCCAGCTTCGAGTTCGAACTGTCGGAAACGGGGATTTCGGTGCATTAGATTAGCACCATGAGTGGATCATAGAATAAACTTCATTCAAAAGTGTCCTCATTACTAAAATGAACGTAATCCAAAATTAACATAATCCAACAGCAGTATATTTTTGGCAACAGTATATTTTAGGAATAAGTGAATATAAAGGAGGGAGGGGAAGGTTTACACCACAGTATATATGCACATAGTCACCACTCCTCAACCTTAATCAGATTAAGCTTGTCCTTGGGCCCTTCTGCGAGGCAGCTTAGTTAACATGTCTTTGTTCTTTGTCATGGGAGGGGGGCATCAATTTCAGGGGGAAAGGATTAGCCATAGCACTTTGCAACAGGACTCCGTGTTACACTACACAACAACAGAAAACTGAGACCTCTGGCCAACCAGTTGCGCAACCGGTGAAGCAATTGTATACAATGGAGAGTGAGGTCCAATAGGTAATGAATGTGAGAGTGTGTGTATCAGTGTTGGCCCTGTGATGAACTGGTGACCTGTGCAGGGTGTTTCCCTGCCCTCTGCCCAACGCATGCTGACATAGGCTTCAGCCCCCCATGACCCTGAATGGGTATAAGCGGGTAACGACAAGACAAATAAATGAATGAATTTCAGTTTCAGATGGCAGAAATGACCAATCTAACATCATAGTATTCTGAAAAACAATTGCTCCTGTAATATGACTCGGCGCTCGGGAGTTGTCGATTAGGCCTACTACTTTGCTCTTTTCAGGACTCTAAACCGATAGATTTCTTCCGATATACGATATACATGCTTTCAACTGCAAAAAAGTAGATTTATACAAACGATGCCCCACCACACACACACACACACTGGCGCGCGCGCACATGCACACACGCACGCACGCGCACGCACGCACGCACGCACGCGCGTGCACGCACACACACACACACACACACCTTGGAGAAAAGGCTTTCATCATTCCAAAACCATCTCCACTTCAGTGACCAGCGAAGGTAAGTCATGTCTAGAGACTGTGGTATAGAGACACTGCATGAAATAGGCCACGCCCATCACGGGGGAAAAGCTCCGTTCATTTCCACACACCAGTGTCATTTTCCTTGAATTAAACATAGCTAAAAGCTGTTGTGTGGTGGGCTGCGCAGACAACAAATGTAAAAAATCGCCAATTAAAGTTTGTTTGTACTCCTGAGCAAAACAAGGAAGCCATTGAGAATTGGCGAGGAGAAAAATGTGGATCTAGCTGTCAAGAAGTAAGTTGGAGTGTTCATCTTCCGTATATACGATCTTTTTGTGCAACACGCAACCATGCACGTGACATAGGAGAACGCCAGGATTGGAGGGGGGGGTTCCGTTTTCCCCCGTCTTGGGCGTGGTTTCTGAATGATGACGCGTTACGCAGTGTCTCTATCGGTCGTTTGCAACCACGTGATTCCGATGACGTCGCTGGGGGGCAGCTCTCCCAGAGCTACTATGGAGAATGGAGGAAAGCGAGTATGCAAGAGGGTTGGATGCCAGATTGCAAAACATATAGGATATGATCCATATACAGAGAAGCCATTCTTCCAGCAACTTTTCCTATGTAGCCTGCTGCTGGTTGCCCCGCAGCATGATCACGTGGTTTGCAAACAAGCCAATGGTCAATGGTCTCGCCCTGACGTGACGTCACCTGAAATCAACCTAGGCAGAGAAAAAAATGGCTATGGGAGAATCAACAGACAGTCCAACTAAGGCGAGCAATATCTGAAGAAAAATCGATTTAGAGCCGTGAAAAGAGCAAGTACTTGTTACGGATCGGTCTCAACCTTCCTAATAAAGTCATGTCTAGGGGTATCAAACACTGCACCAATCCGTAACATGAGAAATGAACAAAGTTACAAGAAGAGCGGGCCCTCAGCAACAGTATAAGGTTCAGAGCTTAGATGTGGGAAAACTTTAATTGTGTGTGGAGTGGAAACTATTCAGTGGCATACTTAGACTTATGACAAGATGAATCAAGGTGCACCATAGGAAATGTTGAACATTTGAACATTGAACAGGTAGATAAGAACAAATCAGACATCCGAGTGTGAGTTCCAAGTGCTTCATTCTGCTTTATGACATACTGTGTGTGTACCTAAATATGCACCCTGCCAGACAATATGGAAACCTCTCACTTGAATAAGTGACGTTCAAAATGTCCTGAGCTGAACTCTCCTTACCGGGCGGAGAGAAGCTTGCTCTGTATTATTTCCCACATAGAAGGCCTGAAGTCTGACCAAAGCAAGTTACACAACAGCAATTAACAAACCATTAATGAGTGCAGTCTGATCGCTCCTTTGCACCCTCCTCGCTGCTTCGAGCCCCTGGTGGTGAATCGCTCTGTAAGACTCATGCAGGTTGCTTGTTGCTGGGGAAACACTCAGAATCATGAATGGCAGTTGTAGGCCAGCTGACTAGCTCCCTCTTCACTGAGTTCCTGTGCACGGCCCAACTCCCCCATGGATGAAAAGGCACTTTCTTCCCCCCTCTTTTGTGCGTGGCTGCGCAAGAGAGCGAAAGGGAGGTGGGGGAACGATGGACAATACAGTAAACCCAAACGCTGGCCAGATTCACAATGTGAGGTCTCTGTCCCCTCGTCGCCTAGTGGACCAACAAACAGAGAGGCCTTTCTCATGATCCAACTGCTTTAGCAGTCCCACGCCAGCATGCCTCTCTGTACTTTAGCTATGCAGCAGCAAACACATGCATATTCACGTGCCAATCACATAACATGGTCACCTCGGCTGGAGCGCCACAGTGTCATTGACTATGTAACAACAGTGTCAATTATAGAGAGCACTTGGAAGAGTGCAGACCCCGCCCCCTTTGGCAGGAAAGTTCATCAGTTTGTCTTTGGCCCACAACCAACCTTTGTGCAAAGTTTTGTGGTATTATGTGAATCTGTTTGGAAGTTGGGCGCCCTGTTGTCATTGGACATGCCCATTGCCACGCCCCCCTTTTGGCCAGTGAGTGGGTGTGGAAAGTCAATCAGTTCTAAGTTGGCCCATGACCTGCCTTCTACCACGTTTCATGCAAATCTGTTCCTAACTTTTTGAAATATCCTGCCGACAAAACAGACAAAACAAACTGGGGTGAAAACATAACCTCGCAGCTAATTCGTTGGCCCAACTCTGTGGGTGGAGGTTATAAACGTGTGCTCTCCGAGTTCACTTGTAGTTGTTGTTATTTTTGAGTGTTGACATGCCTTGCAATTATGGAGTGTCTCTATGTTTCTTTGTCGTTGACTGTTGTATGTGGTCTGCTTGTTAAGCCGGGATGTGGCTATATGCACTTTTTGCCCAAGACAAATTCCCCCCAGGGGACAATAAAGTTTATCTAATCTCATCTCATCTTGTACGGACCCACATGGCTTCATGCTGTGCCATTGTTTTAATTAATTAATTAATTTAATGAACCCACAGTCTGGTTTAATCCCATGTCAAAACAATAATCAATGCACTGTTATCCCAGGTGGTCAGTGGTGCATAGAATAGAGCATTTAAGTGCTTAATAAATGAGTACTTATTAGCCTTCTGTGTTGCTTCCAATGTGTTAAGACAAATATAGTATTTGTGCAAGAGGACCATACATCATGGTTTGTAAAATATTCAAGATTCACTTTAAAGGGATACTCCACTTTTTTGGAAGTTTAGCTCATTTGCCACATCCCCCCCACATAACCAAGATACACCGTGCCTTACCGGCACTGTCCGCTCAGTTTACAGTGAGCTACAGTCGTGAAGTTAGTAATTATCGCCATAGAATGGAGGCTAATGGTACAGCTGCTAAAAATCTGCCAAAACACACATCTCACTGTGTCAAAATACATGTTGTGCTTTGTGTACTCACCACACGATGAAATATTAATCCAAAATGCACATAATCTGTCTTTTTGGAAGGAAAAGAGGTCGGCTTCCTTCCAAAAAGACAGATTATGTGCATTTTGGATTAATATTTCATCGTGTGGTGAGTACCCGAAGCACAACATGTATTTTGGCGCCGTGAGATGTGTGTTTTGGCAGATTTTTAACAGCTGTACCATTAGCCTCGATTCTATGGCGATAATTACTAACTTCATGACTGTAGCTCACTGTAAACTGAGCGGACAGTGCCGGTAAGGCATGGTGTATCTTGGTAATGTTGGGGGGATGTGGCAAATGAGCTAAACTTCCAAAAAAGTGGTGTATCCCTTTAATAAACACAGTAAGTAATTAGAGTAGAAACAAAATAATTTGAGTTAGTGCAAACTTGTATGCAGCGCAGTGGTCACATCAATAGTATAGGTGAAGCAATACTGAAAAACATACGATCACAAATTATAAAGTGCAAAATATAAAGTCCTAGAAAGTCACATATGGGGCAGGGTGGGGGGAAGGATAATGTATGTGGAGGGGGGGACCTCTCATTGAAGAGGCGGATGGCAATTGGGTAGAAACTGTCCCTGTGACGAGAGGTTCTGGTACCGCCAGACATCAGTATTCTGTCATGGGGAGAACCCTAAAGTTTTTCTGACCGGAGTGGGAGGGGTTGGCCATGATCTCACGAGGCCGCTTCAGAATGTGTGTAGGTCCTGAAGGGATGGCAGGCTGCATCCAACCACCTTTTCAGCACGGCGGATGATGCGCTCATTGCACTGCAGTCTGGAGATGTCCTTGAGCATACCAGATGGTGATGGAGGAGGTGAGGATGGACTCGACGGTGGAGGTGTACAGTAGAAGAGTACCAACGCTGCCTTTGGCACCTTGAACTTTCTCACCCGCCAAAGAAAGTACATCCTCTGTTGTGCCTTCTTGATGAGAGCTTTGATATTCAGCTCACATTTCAGGTCCCGGCAGATGATTGAACCCAGGAAGCGAACTCCACAGTGTTGACTGGGGAGTCAGCCAGGGTGATGGGGGAAGGTGGGGCTGCACTCTTCCTGTAGTCCACAACCATCTCCAGTGTCTTTTGAGCATTGAGCTCCAGGTTGTTTTGACTGTACCAAGTCAGAAGGTGGTCGATCTCCTTCTCGTCACCATCGGAGATGAGCCATATGAGGGTGGTGTCATCTACGAACTTCAGGAGCTTGATGGACTGATGGCTGTAGGTGTAGCTGGTGGTGCACGGGAGAAGAAGTATGAAGAGACGATGCTGCCCTTGGCAGCTCCGGTGCTGATGGTCCAGGAGTTGGTGACATGCTTCCCCAGCCTACGTGCTGCTTCCTGTTTGTCAGGAAGTCTGTGGACCATCTGCAGATTGAGTCGGGCACGCCCAGCTGGGAGAGCAGCAGATTGAGCAGGGCCGGAATTATGGTATCGAAGGCCGAGCTAAAGTCCACAAACAGGATCCTGGCGTAGGTTCCTGCAGTGTCCAGGAGCGTGAGGCATCGTTTACAGACCTGTTGGCTCTGTAGCCGAACTGCATGGGGTCAAGGAGTGGATCCATGATGGATTTTAGGTAGGACAACAAGGCAAAACAGTTTTGTTTGAGCTTGGTGACCTTGAAACAAATGATACTGTTTTATCACATGAGCATACATTGTAGCAAACGGGACACCTCACCAATTACTGCAGTAACATAGTATAGTGCTCTGCTGTGTTTTTAAGTTTCGCAGTGTCTATTTTAGACGGCTAAATGTTTATGGCATTAGCTTTCACATTCTGATAATATGGGCAAAAGAGAGTAGGCTAATTTGCTATAGCGTTGCTGATTGTTTTTGCATGCATGTCAGAAATGCATTGGACTCTGAAGAGGGCCACATCGTCCTGCTGTGGAGAAATCCCAGGCCTTCAAAGCCTGGGCAGAGGTCGCGTTTCAATGATGTCAGATTGAAAGAACGAGACAAATCTCACTGCTTTTCCTACAGTATCATGCTCACTATGCCCACATAGCGCATTCAACTCCCGACAGCTGCATTTTTGAGGCTGGAGATTTGGGTGGTACGATGGCTCAGTAGTTCTCCTCCCACCTTAACTATACAGACAAATGTCCACACTCGCATCTGTATTTATGATCCCTCTTTTAATTTGCAGGGCAGCAACAGTAACATACACAGTTCAGGCCTTGGCCTCCTCTGTTTTTGAGTCGGCACCCGTTGAAGTTGACGTTTTGAGTCGAGGATGCGTATTCATGTCATGATCCTGTGGGGCTGCTGTGCTGTGTTCTTTTCTCCCCCTCTGCTCTAAAACCCGCGTCTAATCTAGGGCTGATTTGGTGTGGTGGAGCTGGAGGCGTGTCTGTTTATCTATGGGCTACAAAGCTGAATCCAGTGTCAGGTTGTTAAGCTGCTAGTGGGCGACACTTGCTCTCGGTCAGTCCAGAAAACCACAGTACTTTGTATTGCATTACTCAAAGAATTATTTCGTAGTCAAGTCCCTGTTAAGTCTAGTTCTACCAGCCATGGCCGTAGCCAGGGTCATTTTAGCGCGACGTGGGGGGTCCAGGGGGGGAGGGGGAGGCTTCAATCTGGTGCACTTTGAGAGCAAAATTAAGAGGCTAGATGATCTATAAAGAACTACAGACATCATATTAGATTAATATCCTCTTTACTGTGCTGTTGCACAATGATACAAAGGTCACATATGGAAGAATACTGCTCAATTAAATACAATGCCCATCTACACTAACATCACTTACAGCGGAGTTACTTACCCATTCACTTCAATAGAACTGTCCCCAAAGTCTAGCCCCAATGCAAAATTTGAACGTTGTGGTGAGTTATGTCTCTTCCTTCTATATAGCACACAGAGAGGAAGCAAATTGTTGCATTTCTGATCAACTATGTCATACATCATGTTATTTATGGGAGCTTTAAAACATCAATGACAGATGAATAGATCTGGGGGTTGGGGCTATTTAAAAAAAAAAAATATATATATATATATATATATATATATATACCGAGGTCATGACCTTGGTGTCCTCAATGGGCATGCTACCAGCTAACTTCAACACTCTGTTGTTCTGCATGCTGACTGACAGCTGCTTCTACTCCTCCTCTCATAGATCTCCGTGAAGTGAGCAACAATCTCCCACAATTTGACCCTAAAACAACCAAACAACCTAACCCAAAAATTGTTGCTGGCTAAAATTGTTGCTAGCTTTATCCTGCTCTCTCTCATAGACTCATCCAGCCACTGCCATCTGGCTTTGCCCTGCCGCCTCCAGCCCGCCAGCTGAACCTCACACCGCCTGCACACTGCAGTGACGCTGCTGCCCATTCATTTTGTGTTAGATACGTCGCTCACCGCCTTGCAAAGCATGCTGGTGGGTGGTGGACGGCAGCAACGAGAGGAGGGGCCAATTTGAAATTGGCACATGCAAATGCCGTCGCTGTGGAGCGTAGTAGGGGCCGTTATCCTCGAACCTGGATCTTCTAGCCTCCACAGCCAAACTCCTCTACAGTCAAGCCACAACAACAGCCACAGCTCTCAATCCATTGCAAAGTCCTGCCACAGTGACCCTGTATCTACCCTTTTAAACTCTCAGTAAAAACCCTTGAACTGTGCTTTGACTCTGTGTCTGCTTGGGAGTGTTTGGTCCGGGTCATTGTCTGCTCTGTGACAATTCACTTTATTTTCTCCTACATTCCAAAGCACGTCAAGTGGTTTGGACCTTTGGATACTCTAAATTGCCCCATATCTAAGAGTGAGAGTTTATCTGTGTGTATCTGTGGTGGACCTGTGATGGACTGATGACGCCACGTCCCCTTTTGGCCAGTCAATATGATTTTGTGCAAATCCATGCCCAACTTTTGGATGGACGGACAGACAGATAGACAGACAGACGGACAGACAAACAACACACAGATGAGAATTAAAACTGAAATGAATGAATGAATGAGATTTTGTGTTTAGTGCTATACATATACACACTCTCCTTCTCCACTACATTCATGGCACAGCAGAAACGCATGCACACATGTTTCAGTGGTGAGTCGGTTGGGAATTGAATTGTGGACTTTGTCTGAAATTCCAGTTCCGTTCACCAAATAATATAGTTGTTGCCGTTACCCTGCAACAGACGATATAAATAAACACTCCAACATCAGTGATGTTTTGCTTTTATTGTACATACGTTTTCTCATACAACTTGTGCTTGTAAATGGATGAAAGGTGCACATTCTTTATCTTGTGTGTTATAATTACATTGTTATATTATGACAAATGCATTCTTTGTAATATAAGACAATAGTGAAGATAAAAAAAAGTGTAGTATAAGTCATTCATACTAAGCTTTTTGTAAAAACTGTAACCTATTTTCTTATTTTATCCCTTTGTATCCCTTGTCTGCAGTGTCCAGCTCTGGTGCTTATAGAGAAAATAGGTTGACTCTTTAGTTAGGCTATAAGTATTGCTTTTGATAGCATAATGACAGTTTCAACAGATTGCTCACATCATCCGCTTTCCTAGCAACCAGTGCAATTTTCTGCTGATTATTCAGAAGATTGCGTAATGAATGTCTTTTTTTAACAAAGCACAGACAAAGTACAGGGCAGGAAGGGAGGTGACCTGTGAGATGAGTGCCACTGATTATTGGCCCGTACACAGACAGACAAACGCTGATGACATCCGAGAGGTGAGGTGCACCGCGCCACCCAATTGTCCATGTGACTTCCTGTTGATTTATGGGTTCAGACCTGCAGACAAAACAGCTGGGGGTGGCCTTTGGAGATGTTAAAGGGTCAACCCACCAAAACAAACAGTCCCTGCTTCCTGAGGAGCTTCCTGCCCCACAACATGAAACACATCCATCCATCCACATACGGTGTTATCTATTCTATTCTATTCTAGTCTAGTCTATTAAAATGAGATTTGAACGTTGATCAATGTTCAAATCCCTATGGCTGATACATAGGATAGAACATCTCTATCTATCTATCTATCTATCTATCTATCTATCTATCTATCTATCTATCTATCTATCTATCTATCTATCTAATCTCTCTCTACTCTGATATCTCTCTCTGTTATCTCTCTCTGTTCTCTATACAAAGAAGATAAGAGCATCTCAAACAAGAAGTCAAAGTACTTGCATAAACATGAGTAGGCCTATACACACAGCAGGTCAACACTAATTGCCGTAAAGGTTAGCTTAGCAGGGTCAGCATAATTTTAACTCACTTCTCAAAATGTATTATTATTGACTTGCCTTCATGATGTCTATTATTTTTTATAGCCTACGCTATTAGATTAGCCTACTTTTATCTTTTGCTCCTATTTTTTTTCTTACATGGTGCTT
Source organism: Poromitra crassiceps (assembly GCF_964638095.1). NCBI lineage: Eukaryota > Metazoa > Chordata > Actinopteri > Beryciformes > Melamphaidae > Poromitra > Poromitra crassiceps. Next base: position 37,702,430 of record NC_139626.1, on the reverse strand, counting down.
TTCTGTTCTTCTCACTGCACTCTGTATGATAACAATGTAACAAAAACATAATGATTCAACATTGCTGTTGTTATTAATCACATTTGTGCATTTATTGATTTATCTGGGCGCTTGTTTATGCATTCATGCATTCATGTAGGCCTATGTATGTGTGTGTGTGTGTGTGTGTGTGTGTGTGTGTGTGCGTGTATGAACCCATAGTGCGTGTGTTTGTTTAGGTGCGTACGACGCACGCACACACACGACACGACACGACACACACACACACGCACGCACGCACGCACGCACGCACGCACGCACGCACGCACACACACACACACACACACACACACACACACACACACACACACACACACACACACACACACACACACACACACACACACACACACACACACACACACACGAATGTATAGCAGGTCAGCAGCATCACAGAGCAGGCGGTCTTTGGCGTCGTCATCGTCTCATATTTATTAATCAGGAGGCAGTACAGCGGCCAGGCTGATCGAGGCCAGGCACAAACTGGCTGCTTCTGGTTTCAAGGCACACACATAAATACAAAGAGCGGAGCCGGCGGAGTCTGAGGGAAAAGCCACGGCACAAAGGAAACAGCGGAGCACTCACTCACTGAGGTTTGAAAGCTGAAGACCAGCAGCAGAATCAGGTAACCAGTAGATCTTAGCTACTAACGAACTAACTATAAACACGTTTTAACTCACTGGTGATGAGGACTGAAGACAGCGGACCGCGGTGCTGATTCCGCTGATAGAAAGAAAGGCAAAAGGCTACATCGGTTCATGTTGTGAGCGTCAGTAGGCTAAACAGCGTATTTACTGTAGTTGTCTGTAGGCTACTGTAGCCTTTATAAGCATAGATGCGTTATTCCGCTGTCAAATATCAACGAGTTTAACAGCAAAAACGACGAATATAAACAATAATATCTCGCAGTGCAGCTGTCACATTAGACCAAACGGTATAGATTAGGAGTTTGTGATTTAACGGGACGCCGGTTGGAGATATAGAGGGGATAATAACGTTATGTTAGTATTGTTTTACCTTTTCTCAAATTGTGTTGCATTCCAGTTTTCTTCTGACTCCGCCACACGCTGTCTTCCACGGAGATTTAATCAGAACAATTCACTGAACTTGCTTCTTTGTTACACATTGCTGAGAGACTTTGGCATCAGCTGCTGCTTCATTACGTGGCAGCGGTGACCAGCCACAATGCTATAGTTTTCCAGGCCAATAGAGAGAAAGAGAGTGGGTTGTGTTTGATGGATTATCATTTGTTTTCTTTCTTTCTTTCTCTTTCTTTCTTTCTTTCTTTCTTTCTTTCTTTCTTTCTTTCTTTCTTTCTTTCACACATTTTAGAGATGTTCACACAATTTCGTTGATGTTGTCCTTTTGGTCCCCTTTTGATGGGGAAACCCCTGGAACCCCCTCGAGGACCCCTGGGGGGTCCCTGGATCCCACTTTGAGCACCACTGCCATATGCTATATTAGGACAGTAAAAGTACCTTCAGGATATTTTCTATTCCCTTTCATGTCAGTGACTATCCTGGGCTTGGCTATAGTTGGCTTCATTTCTGTGGAAAATATCTACCCAACCAATAATTCACTTTTAGGATTCTTTGTTGTTAGGCCCTTGATAGCCTCACTCAACGTGAGACTCCGCCTGCTGCTGAGTCTCAGATTTAGGACGCCATATTTTCACGGGCTCCAGACCCATTCACAAAGTCCCTACTTTTTCATACATGTTTATGTTAGCATGTGGTCCCTCCGAATGTGATGATCTGCTTGTCATCTCCACTTGTGAATGAATAACGCATTAAGGAGACTGCACTTCCTAAACTTGTGTTTACCTTAATGCCATTATTACTTACTGCAATCCCAGCACAGTCTTCCCCTGTTTATTTGGACTGAGGATGACATCAAGTGCACTCTACAGTTAGCAGGGTGGTGGTGGTGGTGGAGGAGAGAGGGACGGGGACGGGGATGGGGGGGGGATCTCTTCTCCAGCATCCCAGCTTGGAAACATCAGAGCTGGGAGAGAGGTGTGGAATGTCTGGCCTTTGGCACGAGGGCCCCAGACCACTCTGCTTTTTCGACGTGGTAGGAAGCAGTAGGAAGTGGTGGGACGTTAGCTGCCATGCTGGCACTCTCAGGGGGGACAGACAACTGGAAACGGCACAAATGCAGATGTAAGTGCGGATAGCTGGAAAAGGGCCCGTGTCCAGACGGAAAGGAGAGGGACTGGGAGGGGGGAAGCAGGGCGTATAGGCTATTCAGGGAAAAAGACGGGAGGCGGTGGGGTCACGGAGACTCACAAACAGCCACTTTTAAAGGCATTCCCTCTGAAGGCCTGCCCAGCCCTTGAAAAGGCCACTGTCAGACGTAGATTGCCATTTCTAGGTCAATTGTGGCCATGCCCCTCCTCCCATCCAGCCCCCTCTCTACTCAAGGCGGGCCCACGCAGCAATCTGTAGCGTGGTAAGCGTGGAGCGCCGGTGACGTGATGTGGCAACAGTGTTAACCAACCAGCCGTGGAATGACAAGTAGCCAGGCAGGGATGCCTGATCTGTGTGTGTGTCAGAGAAGCTATGCACACAGTGTGTGAAGTGATCAAACACTCCCTATGAGTGCATTTAAATCTGTCATTCGTATATAGCTGTTGCTGTACGCACATCATAGCTCCCCCTCTCTGCACAAGCACACATAGAGATCCAAAGTAAACCTCACTTCCTGCTTCAGCATGCGCACCGTGGGGTTTCATCCGCCATTTTATTTCCCATAGGCATTTCGTAAAAATCCCTGGGACGTATGCTGAAGCAGGAAGTGACGTCGACTTTGGCTCTCTATTTATAGCATCAGGTTCACAACAAGCGGCAACCTCCGTCTTGGAAAAAGGAAGCCAATGTAGAAGTGCCAAAAAAACTGCAGTTCCTCGAATGGCCACTTGATGCTGACTCCAAAAGGTGAATTTATATATAACTCACCCGTTTATACAGTCTATGGCTGCAAAAATAAGTCCAATTGTATAGAAGCCAATGGGAAAATGACCCTAGCATACTTCTCATTTGATTCATGACCTCAGTAAACACTTTCCTAGTGACGTATGCTCTCAATGGCCAGTTTCAAGTCTTCTTCTGTGCAGCAGGATGTTCATTTTAAATCGCATATCGAGTCAAATAGACAATAAAGCAGACTGTTTTGGGGCGTGATTGTCAGGTCGCCTGATCAGTGATCGCGCAGCTCGCCGATCACAGACCAATAGCAGGCGGTGCTGCGGCAGCAAAAAGAAAGACAAAAAAAAGATGGCGATGGTCAAAATGCCAAACTTGAGGCTGTAAAAGAGTCCACAAACCAATGGGTGACGTCGCGGTCCATGTCTTTTATAGTCTGTAGTTCACACGAAATAAATAAAGAGGAGTCCCGCACACTGTCAATTACTTGCAAAAAAAACTTTATTTAACGACGTTTCGCTCTATCGACCTTCATCAGGTTAAAACCTGATGAAGGTCAATAGACCGAAACGTATTTCGTATGTACTGCATCTCCGACGCACCTGCCTTCAAGAGATTGAAGGTGTGCATCAGCTCCTTCTGACTATAGTCTGTAGTTCACAACCAGCATTACAGACTTACTGAATGCTATGGGTGGACCGTTGTTTGTTAAATCAAGCAGGGCTGACACAAACAGAATAACAGCACAAACACACTGGATTCGCAAGCGGGGCCGCACGTAAATTCAGCTTGAGTAGGAGCCTGGCCATTCACACCAGAAGCGCTCTGTTTTGCTCCGCCTTGTTCACAGTCTTTTCCTATGATAACACATCACAAGCAAACCACCCACAACTTGGTAACATTTTGGTGTGTTTCTGACACGTCACTACACACAGAGACTGTTTTTTGTGTTGAAACTTTTCCATGAAAAATACATTTTCAACATATCTATGTTGTGTAGCTAATATATTTAAGACACATCTGAGTCACCTCTCAACACAATGTGCTACTAAAAAATATGTTCGTGTCAATAGGTGTTATTACTAGTTTATATTTACACAGGATCTTTTTCTGCACTTAAGAAAAACAAAACAATATGTGGATTGTAAAGCTGAGCCCTTTATCGACTGCATCCCCAACAGTAGCATAGCATAGCGGCCGCTCAGCCAGACTTGTTGAGCTGGTGGTTCCCTCTCGAACACCTTAGTCAACAGTCTGCGGTCAGCTGATAGACAGAGAGGAAGATGCTCAGCTGATAGACAGAGCGGAAGATGCTCTGGGGAAACCTTTGTGCAGCTTACACAACAGTTTCGCAAACGTCAAAGTTCAAGAAAGGTCGAGTCATTTCTCAAGTCAGAATCCGCCTTATTGGCCAAGTGTGTACACATGCAAGGAAGTTGACGCCAGTCTGTGTTGCTCTCAAAGTACTCGCACACAGAAAAAAGGTATGCACAAGTTCAAACAAACGAGGCAAGGAATTTAAACGTTTACAAAATGTTGTGTTAACTACTATACTAAGTGTGGTGTAAAGTGTCTATTTTAAATATGTATATTTAAAATAGTGTATATGTACAGTAGTATAATGTATAAATAAGCCACACAGAATCATAAACAAAGGCTTATAAAACGGCTCTCTCAAATCAAGCAATCTGATTGGTTCACAGCCATTGTATAAATCCAATAACCGAGTCCAATAACCCATGGCCATGGGTTATTGGACTCGGTTATTGGTTGCCATGGCAACTCTCTTACTAAAAGCCTTTGGTTTAAAAAAAAACAAATGGCGGAGACAGCTGTCAGATCCTTGTGAATCGATCTTCGCTTATAACTTTACTAATACTTCGCAGAAAATGATGTTTTGTACAAGAATAGATGCGGGCTAATGTCTTCTTTGCAAAAGAAAGGCTGTTAACTAGGGGTGGGAATCGCTGAGTAGCTCACGATACGATATCGTCACGATACTTGGCCCCCGATAACGATATTATCACGATACAGCGATACTGCGATAATCGATATATTGGAAGACGATACATCACGATACCTGTGTAACTGAAGAGAAAAAAATACCCCTAAAATGCAAGAAGCAGGTATTATGTATTTATTAGCAGAATTGACATGAACTCTCTCAGAGTTCACTCACTCACTCATACCATTTTCGATACCACGGAGGAAAAGTTACACATTAAGTCTTTTTATTATTATTATTAAAACAAGAAAACCTATATAACCTACCTACCTATATAATTTCTAAAAGATATTAATGATCAAACATTTCCATTCATGTAGCCTACAGTATTTATGTTTTTGTTTCAACTACAAACATAAATAAACGTCAACTTGAAACTATGTTTCAACTACCACACACAGCATAATATTTTAGCCTGTTTATTAAAAAAAAAAAAAAAAAAAAAATTTTTTTTTTTTTTTTTTTAATAAACATATCGATACTTGGTGCCAGTGTATCGATAACGTATCGCAAGTGGAAATATCGCGATACCGTGAGTATCGATATTTTGTCCCACCCCTACTGTTAACCCCGCATTTAACTCCGCATTTAACCCCGTAACGTTAGTTGGTGTCAGCTTTGCAGAGAGCATTCAGCTTCTCAACAAGCGCTGAGAATGCAGCGCTGCGGCTCGAGCTGCCTGTCGGGGTTTCCAGAAAAATCTCAGCTACTCAGAAAGCGCCAGGATTGGCCAATGTCAACTTCAGTCTCCAGAACGATCCAATCAAATCACCCGCATGTTCTTGCGGTCCCGCCTTACAGTAGTGTTTCAACTGACTCTATCAGAATGACATGCCAGTCGGAGTCGGACTTATAGTATTATTATTATTATTATATTATCATACTTGGAAACCGTTTTATAAAAGCAATATAGCACTCGAGCAGCGTGTGTTGTGGAATATATCCTGCTGATAAACTGTTATCCCACTCGGCCTGCGGCCTCGTGGGATAACAGTTTATCAGCAGGATATATTCACCACAACACACTTGCTCTCGTGATATATTGCTTAATTATACAGATATATTTACAGATATTACACAGTCATACCGTTCAATGTGAACGAGGCTTTGAGTCAGACATTGCTCAGTTATTTCACAGTAAACATACATCAAATTGTGTGTGTGTGTGTGTGTGTGTGTGTGTGTGTGTGTGTGTGTGTGATCCTCCCATGCCCTACGTCCTACCAGTGAAAGTACTCGCTGTCAGGTGAAAAGAAGCAGCTGACGACTGCACATGTATCAGAGGAGGCATGTGCTACTAGTCTACGGCTCTCCCCAGATCAGCAGAGGGGGTGGAGCTATGGCCGGGTGTCACAGGTTGAGCTGTGTATCAGATACCCTTGGTTAGGAGGACTGTCATATCATTTATGTTATCTGTCGAGTGATGTATGATATTTAAATTTACGTCTTTGCACCAGAGTGTCAAATGGGAAGTGGGAGTGGCTTATGATATAGTATATGACGTGGCATTTCAGGTGCGCGAGGCTCTCTCTGCTGAGTGAATCAAGCCAAGCCACGGATTCTCTGTCGCCCTCATTCCCTAGTCGTCTTCCCTCCGTTTTCACGTGCGGGTGTCAGTGTGATACTTATTTTTCAAGAAGCGTCTTGTGAGCGGAGGCTGCCTGTATCTGGCCTCCACACCACCGACAAGCCAGGCCGTCTATCGGTCATCACCCCAACCTGTCCAGGTACGCTGCTCCCGTTTTGTTGACTTCTTGTTTGATAATTCTGTGCAAAGACGTTCTGTTATTGTTGTAGCAGGTCTGGTTCGTTTAGACACGAGCCTGATTCTATTTTTGAGAACCGCACCTGTCACACCGGGACAGCAGGGAGAATTGGCCAAGTACAATTGGGGGGAAAAAAATCCAGAAAAAACAATAAACAAACAAAAAAATCTGTCCTTAGAAGTGTCAATAGGCAGAATACGGGGTATGAAGATGGAAATA
>NC_139626.1:37552977-37690477 GCF_964638095.1 Poromitra crassiceps | reverse complement strand
AGGCTCAAACTGTCAATAGTGTTTGGCAACATGGAAACGACTCTATACATGAGTATTATTCTCCAGGGTTTACTGTGGGACAGAGAAAATGTGCGTATGAAGAGGCGAGAGGAGAGAGAGAGAAAGGAGGACAGCACAGCGCTGTTGACACACAGTGCAAGCTTCCCTGCTTCCCTGCTCCTCTCTCTCTCTCTCTCTCTCTCTCTCTCTCTCTCTCTCTCTCTCTCTCTCTCTCTCTCTCTCTCTCTCTCTTTCCTCGGCTGTTCACGCCCATTTTCTCTGTCCGGAGAGTGGCTCATAATGGCTCAGAGCCGGCTTCTGTCAGGGGAGGGAAATCTCCGAACCGAAAATCAAAATTGTAAATAAGAGTTATTTTTGATAAACTGAGCACACAGGGGTGATTTAAATACTTACTTTGACCGAGTCAATTTTTTTCTCAACTTAGAAAATTGTCATATTAACCCTTAACTCATTGAGTGCCAGCCACTTTTGGAGAGCGGATGCTCCCAGTGCCAGAGTTTTCAGAGCGTTTTCAGTGATTTCTCGAGGCCCACAGAATATTGTGTGATATTACTATGTAAACACCGAACACGCACAAGAACGAGCTGGCTCTATTGTATCATCAGCAAAAAAAAGTTTATTGATACCATTTTCCGTTCTTTAGTTATGAGCCGGAGAAGATAGGTTGTTTTCAGCGTTTTCAGGCTTTTCAAATTATTAGCTGAGATAATCCGCCTTTTGTGAAATGCAGCATTTCAAGCACATTCACTGAGTCTGAAGATAATATTTTCTGATGTAGTGACGTAGTTGTTGTGTGATGCCCTGCGTGCACCACCCCCCTCCCCCCCTCCCCCCGTAAACTCCTCCCCACACTGCACACAGCCTCACGCAACCATTATATTTTCGGAGTGCTGCGTTTGTGTGCTGCTGTCGGCTCTCAGCGCCACAGCAGGGAAGAGCCAACCCGGATTGCTGAATGGTTTGGCGTCAGGGGCTGCTTTCCTGGCTGCTAATCGGGTGGAGAAACTATACAGACAGACAGACAGACAGACAGACAGGGACAGAGGGGCTCAGTTGTGAGCGCGGATTGACTCCTGTTCGGAGCCAATGTCAGCTCCCGCGACAGAGCAAATGGCTCTGGGAGCATGCATCGGTTTGTCTTTGATCCACGGCTTTTAGGCTGTTTCTCGGACCTGTCTCTAATCTGGACTGCACCGAGCAAGCACTGTCGCCACCTAATGAGTCCGTAAAATAGGTTATACACCTCCAATAGCTACTATAGTTGTACAGGAGCTGCGGAAGGCTTTGATCGACGTCCCACCGTCAAAAAACGCATTGGACGTCGAAGGACGTCCGTGGCACTCTACGTCACTATTTAATTGGACGTCGAAGGACGTCCATGGCATTCAATGAGTTAACGGGGGTATAGAGCTCAAACAGCTCTCTTGATACCACACTGTGAAACTATGGCGCATTGATATGAACGGTGAACAGACCATTTAGCTAGGTGTCCATTATCACTGTACAATATCACTTTTTAATGGACACCTTGCAGCCAATCAGAATCGAGTATTCACCCAGACCATGGTATAATTCCTGTTAATGTTTGTGTAGGTCAGATCAAGACCAATATTGACTTTTATCCCTTCTGCGGCTGGTGTGGCCTCCAGCCACGGGAGCGGTTGGTGCGTTGGGAGTTCACCTGTTGATTTGTGGTGGTATCATTTAAGGGTTGTTGTGGCACTGATAATAGTTTGGTGGATTTGTGTTTGGGAAAATAAAGAGGGTTTCTTTTGTGTGTAATTAACCTTTTTGTTTCTCACTGATGGTATACTCCCAGTGCATCAGCCTGCTGACTGGCGTGCTGCGCCACCGCAGCAAGACAAACTAACTTAACCTTTTGCCCCTATATTAATAAATAGCCTGAAATTGGCATCTTGACCCACACTGACTGTTGTCTTCATCGTTGAAGTTCACCTGTATGCATTAGAGCCTACCCAGGGTTCACATTATGTGTGCAGTGCAGTGCAGTGTACAGTGCAGAGGGCCACTGCCACAGATTTATACGGAAAAGATCATTTTATGTATGCAGACTGCAGAGGGGCATTGCCACAGATTTTGGGGCCCATGAAAAGATGATATTCTGGGCCCCCACTATCCCAGGCCAACTTTCAATGTAAAGCTCTTCCTTTGCGGACTGGCTGATATGATCATTAATTGATTATCTTTCAGGGCATATGGTTATTTTTGGATGTCGTGACACACAACTCTACTATCTGAATAGATGATAACCAAAAAACTGACAAAATGAGGAATGGCATAGGGATATTATTTGAAAATTTCAGTTTTGTTTGACAACGCAACATTATTCAGTTCAGTGGGATGAGCTTTCATTTGATTACTTAACATGTGATTTTTTCATACGTGAGCCACGTGAGAATGCTACTCACCTACTCCTCCAGTCCAGGCCGGTTCACTGGGTGGGGCATTTTCGGGTGTCTGGGGTGCTGAATATCAATTGAAATTAAGTGAATTTAGTAAAAAAGTACAGCCTGCTAGAGTGAGACTCAAGGCTGGCTTCATATAGGGTCCCATTATTAACACGTTAATTGCCAAGAACGAGTTGAGTCGTCAAACACAATCCAGCTGTTCACTGCCAACGACGAGTTGAGTCGTCAAAAAAATGATTTTTTTTTTTTTGACCGTGGGATGTGCATCTAACCCTTTTACATCTCTTATATAATTATTGGAGCCACCGAACGTTTACAACCCATTCCACCGACCCACTAAGTGGCAACAGTGCTCTCCTGACTAGAGGAAGGCAAGCATTTTTTTAACTTGTCACGCCATTCTCACCCCAGCCATTCTCATGAAAATGGATGGGGGAAAACGCTTTCTTTTTCGCGCTGATTGCTGGCGATGCGGGATTGCAAATTTACATAATAGATTACAGTTGGAACACACTTTGAAACACGCAGCATAAATATGACCAGAATCGCAAAAGCTTCTCTCAACCAAAACTCCAAGAAGCGAGCGAGTCCATGCCGACTTCCTCAAACAGCGGCCGTGCAGACAGGCACAGGACAGCAGCTTCTTGGCTGCAGTGGCCGTCACAGTCTCAGTGCTTTGAACGCCCACGGAGGGAGGAGTTGAAGCAACTCTCCCTCTCGCTCTCTCCCTCTCTCTCTCTCTCTCTCGCTCTCTCTCTCTCCCTCCCTCCCTCTCTCTCTCTCTCTCTCTCTCTCTCCCTCTCCCCCTCTCACTAGGATTAAACCTAGTGCGTCTCCCTCCCGAGAGGGAGGGAGAGAGAGAGAGAGGGAGGGAGAGCGAGAGGGAGGGAGAGAGAGAGAGAGAGAGGGAGGGAGAGCGAGGGGAAGGGAGAGAGAGAGAGAGAGAGAGAGAGCGAGAGGGGGAGGGAGAGAGAGAGAGAGAGCCAAAAATGAATGGTTAAAGTGACAGTTCTATCGAATTTCACAAAAAGCCGTTTATCTCTGAATATTTTTTCTGACGCTAAAACCATGCTGTATTCAACTGCTAATGCTTACATAACTACTAACTCTACAAACTAACTCTTTTAGACAGAGAAAGTACACATTCTATTAGTACTTTTGAGATATTGTATGTTCACAAACTCCAAGCAGAAAATAATCCTCGGCTCTTGTAAAATGAGCCACAATCCTCAAAAAACGGCTTGGCAGAAGCTACCTACAGCAAGAAAAAAACGGCTGGCAGTCAATGTGTTAAAATAATGTTACTTAAACCAAAGTAAATAGCTTATTGATGCACGTTGGAGGAGAAAAGGTATTTCAACGAATGAACCAGCATCCTTGTATCAAAATACTCGTTGTGATGTTATATGGCGTGAAACTGTGGCTGTAACGCATGCTGCCAGATCCACATGACGATGCGTGCGTGGATCTTCTAGACCAGGGATGTCAGAGATACGGCCCGCGGGCCGGATCCGGCCCACGGGCAGGTTTCATCCGGCCCGCGAGATGTTTTGGAATATTAAAAAAAAATATATATATATATTATTATTATTATTAAATTCGCACCCCATTATCATGAACTACGTGTGGCTAATAAGCAAGCTAAGAGTTCATTCACAAGTTAATTAACCTGCACTACAAGGAAGTATGTCAGTAGGTCATCAGGTGTAAACAAAGCCGCCATGATGCCACGCTGGAATTGAATCGCGCATTCAGCTACCTACCAAAAAACAAAAGAATCAACAAGATCAGGCGCGGACTACATAATCGGGCACGTCGGGCAAATGGCCTGGCCTGGCCTGCAAAAAAAAAAAAAAAAAAAAATTGTGCCCGCAGTCAGGCCACTCACTGAACAGCAGGCCAGGCGGCGCCTACTGGTTTAGTAGTGGTTTTATTACTTTATTCAGGATTAAAGTGGGTGCATCTCATTGTAAAATTGGACTTGGCCCAAATTGGGCTTCAAACGGCCCAAATTGGGCTTCAAACGGCCCAAATCTGGCTTTAAACGACCCAAATTGGGCTTCAAACGGCCCACATCTGGCTTCAAACGGCCCAAATTGAGCTTTAAACGGCCCAAATTTTTCTGACGCCGGCACGCGCGTCGGCCCGTATCGGCCTGGCCTGCTTGGTATCTAATGCCGGCCTGAATTATGATCCCAGTCCGCCCCTGAACAAGATGCTGTCGAAAAAGAGAAAGGTTGACACGGAATGCAGGCAGTTTCAAGAGAAATGGAAAGAGCAGTATTTCTTTTGTGAAGTAAATGGGTAAATGAGTCGAATTGATTTTAGTTAAAAAAAAATCCGGCCCCCATGAGGTCTCAGTTGAACAAATCCGGCCCTCTACCTAATATGAGTCTGACACCCCTGTTCTAGACCATTTTCAAAGGGGTGGGGAGTGGGGCGAGTACCCGAACAGCAGAAACGTTACTCGAGTACTGACGTTATGAACGAGTGCTCGAGTACCCGAGTACTCGCGCCCATCCCTAGTCTGTTCAGAGACAGATGAATCGACAGACCTGTGTAAGGGCCGCAGATGAACAGAGCAGCTGGTGTATAACAGAAGAATGTATAGATAGACACAGCTGTAGCTTGATGTTCAGAGCAGCTGGTGTATAACAGAACAATGTATAGACACAGCTGTAGCTTGATGTTGGGAAACAAATGAATTCATTCAACTGTTTGACCTCAACTTGAGGGAAAAACAGTCTTTTTTCTCTTTCTTCGGCATAGTACCATGTGTGCCGCCACGTGTCCAGTGTTGCTGTGGTAACAAAGCGAGGAGTGTGTGTAGTTTGTGTGTACACGTGTGTGTGTGTGTGTGTGTGTTGTGTAACAGTAGGAGTGCGCTCTCTTACCTCAGCAGAGTTGATGGATTTGCTTGTATCTGTAAAGACTGAGGAAATGGACCCATTTAATTCTATCAAAAACTGGTAGCGGGAAAGCAAATGACTGTGAAAACTAAATCACAGTCACAGTTGACTAGAACGTATTGTCCAGTAGAACATATTGTCCAGTAGAACGTATTGTCCAGGGGAAGCACTTATTGTTTGCTTGCCATTTGATTGTTTTCTATCTTTGTCTAATAGGAAAACAGGACTGTGTCCCAGCATGCACACAGCTGTCCATACATTCAAAGCAAGCCAGGCTTAACATACTGGAATAACAAAATAGCTTGTATTCATTCTTATTTTTGAGTAGCTACAGCACCAGTATAATTAGAGCGATTAGGAAATTTATTTTTAGTTGGATAGTCGAGGCTCTGACAGCAATAACCGGGTTGTCTGAAGAATCTTTTATGTACTTTATGGTTTTATCGCTTAAACGTATTTGCTCTATTCCCTTCTAAACTTGTTGCTTGTTTTCTCTTGTTTTATTCAGACTTTTACTCTTTCTGTCTTTTATTTGATGGAAAACACTTTGTAACTTTGCTTTGAAAAGTGCTAAATAAAGAAATTATTATTATTAATAATAATAATAATAATAATAATAATAATAATAATAATAATGCTTGACAAATAGTGATCATGTATGTATGTATGGGATGTTTCATCTCATAATTTCCCTCTTTTTAAATTAAACTAAATTGCGTGTGTGTGCGTGCTTGCGTGTGTGTGCGTGAGGTGAGGTCCGGTCTCTCACCTGCTGGCCCCCTGCGCTATGCGGCCTTCTTAACTTTGCTCCTCTCCTTTGTTCCTCAGACCCCCTAGGAGAGCTTGGACGGCATGCAAAGTTGTGAAATTTCGTCAGACAGCACTGATGACCCTCTTAGTAGCGGCCTACGCACTCATCGGCAGCCTCGAATAGTGGTGATTGGTGCGGGCTTGGCCGGCCTTGCTGCAACTAAGATCCTACAGGAAAACGGCTTCACGGATGTCACGGTCCTAGAGGCATCAGATCATATTGGAGGGAGGGTTCAAAGTGCTCAGCACGGTGAGGAAACATCTCCCTACAGTATATTTGCATTCAACCTATGCTTCAATTGCAGACTCTGACCACTGCACACACTTTCTCAGCAAATCAGATTGTGGTCCACCCAGCCTCTCGTGGGATAGCTCTGGTCCACCCAGCCTCTCGTGGGATAGCTCTGGTCCACCCGGCCTCTCGTGGGATAGCTCTGGTCCACCCGGCCTCTCGTGGGATAGCTCTGGTCCACCCGGCCTCTCGTGGGATAGCTCTGGTCCACCCAGCCTCTCGTGGAATAGCCCTGGTCCACCCGGCCTCTCGTGGGATAGCCCTGGTCCACCCGGCCTCTCGTGGGATAGCTCTGGTCCACCCGGCCTCTCGTGGGATAGCCCTGGTCCACCCGGCCTCTCGTGGGATAGCTCTGGTCCACCCGGCCTCTCGTGGGATAGCCCTGGTCCACCCGGCCTCTCGTGGGATAGCTCTGGTCCACCCGGCCTCTCGTGGGATAGCTCTCATGCCGACTCAGCATCCTTTCAGTATCTCCTGTATAGGCACATTGGCGAAGCAGGACTTTTGACTGATTTTCTTCAGATCCGATCACTGTTAATGCAATTTGAACAGGCCCCTTCATTACTGCAGAGGTGGTACTTCCAGAGGAAACAGTGAAGTGTAATCACACCGAGTTTCAGACTACCTACATACACAGAGTGCAAAAACATTGAATTACTGGTTTAATTAGGCTGTATGTGTTTCTCATTTTACAGTTTTAATCAGTATATTCAAGTTAAATGTGAAATGGCTACATCATACTGCCATGAGCCCGACTGCAATGATCTGTCCTCTGCCATGTCATCTCTCTGATTATACGGCACAGGTGTGGGTTATTGTATCTTTGCTCTTTCACCCACTCACTGTCTAAAACATGCTCATCATACTATAATGCGAGGAATGTCTGTTTATATGTTTGTCATTCGCATATCTTGAGCGCCGTCCGATCGACTTCACACTTGGCGGGTGTTTAGCTGAGGAGCAGAGGGCGTGCAGTGTCGGATTTGGTGCAGTTTGGACACGTGACATGTTCAATATTGATAAACTTTGAGTAAACAAGCGAATAGCACTCTGTGCAGCAGCGGGACTCCCTAAAAACACAGTATTTCATGCACATGGTAAAGTCCTACACCTGTGGGGCTTTTATTTCAACAATAGTAGATACGGTATGTTGGTGGTATTCTGTCTGCTGGATTATGAGAGAACAAACGTACAACACAAATTGGGATTACAATGAGCCATTCTGCAGAACCAATTATTCCTTAATAATCCTTAATTGGCATATTTCATGTCAAAGTGCAATACATCTCTTTTTTTCTAAAGTTACATTATCATTGACCAGCAATTAATTGTCCTATTGATTGGAAACCTGAAAGGAGCCAGTCATACAGTATATCCATGCCCTCAGCATAATGGACTAGTAATCAGTGGACAAGGTTTTTTTAAGCTCCCTCTTTACTGTTACTTCGGATAGAATGATAATGGGCATCATATTTGTTTCCCCAAATAACCACAGTTTATACATTATGAACAAAATTGAATTACGGGCGTATTCCATGCTTTCCTTGTTGTATAAAGTAGATCTCATGCTAAAGCAGGTTGATCTATGAAGTAGATCTCATGCTAAAGCAGGTTGCTTATGACCGATTGACATAATTCCAATTTCTCAACATTGGTAAAAATAGACAAGTATGAAAGACATGTTTCTGTGGCACCCCCACGCCAAACAAGGTGTCTGTCATTATTCTAATTTGTGCCGATTATGTAATCATTAAGGCATTCTGCAATTGTTGCCTCTAGCATTAGTCTCTTTATTCCATTCATTCATTAAAAAAATCACTAAAGGAGCCTTCGTTGCATGTGTGACCACATCATCCTGAGGAAAAATATTAAATTGACGACATTTGAATGTTAAAGCTATATGCTGTATCTAAGATCTATATCCATCTCTATATCTAAAGCTATATCAAACTTTGTTTTACCACAGCTTTTAATTAAATCATATTGAGACTGACTTCTAATATGGAGAATGGGGAATCTATCATTCCAATTCTGCGCCCTGAACGCCTGTTTCCTGCAGCATGTAAACTTTGAGGAGCATGTCAAGTTACCTGGAACTTTTAACTCAGTTTCCTGCGCAGCTCCTTCAGATTAAAAGTTTTCTGCTGACAAACTAACAGGATGCTTTTATTGTGAAGTACGTATAGGAAGTGAAACGTGTTTATCGCTTGATAGCGTGATTAGCGGAACTTTTTCTTTTTCTCTCCCAGTGAATCAGTTATAAACACAGCGGAAATCTTAGCAAAGTAGAGTACAAGCAGAAACAGTAAATGATATCTGAACGTAAAAACAGGGAAGTGTAGCATTTATTAACTGTAACTGGGGGGGGTTAGAAAACAACATAATGGGGCTTTAATTGAATCAAACCCCTTGTTGAACTGTGTAATTATAGCACCCAAAAGTCTGCTTGTGCCACCTGATCTCAGTGCCTTGCCTTTATATGTTGCGTGTGCAGGAGAAGCGACTTTGGAGCTTGGAGCCACCTGGATCCATGGTGCTAACGGGAACCCAGTGTACCACCTGGCAGAGGACAACGGCCTGCTGGAGCAAAGCACAGATGGGGAGAGGAGTGAGGGACGCATCAGCCTCTACACCAAGAATGGAGTGGCACACTACCAGACCAACAGAGGAGAGAGGATCCCCAAGGACCTCGTGGAGGAGTTCAGTGACCTGTACAACGAGGTGAGATGACACAAGGGCACACGCACACACACACACACACACGCACGCACGCGCGCGCGCACGCACACACACGCACACGCGCGCGCGCACACACACACACACACACACACACACACGTACACACACACGTACGCTTGTAGCTGAATAGATGTTATTACTATCTGTCCTAAATGTATACAGAGATTGGAAAACATTTTTATGTTGTTATTTTTGGCCTGAGTGAAATGTTACATGGCCTCTCCTGATTCTAAATATAGCTGAATTGCTTGCTTTGACCAAAGCTATTTCTATAAGCATTTTACAAAATGTAGATGGAGAAATGAATGGCAGATGAAATCGCTTGCTGAACGTGGAAGAGGGCATGACTTTGGGACTGATTGAGACATATCTGTCTCTCTTTCTCTCGCACGCACACTCATACACACACACACACACATACACACACACACACATACACACACACACACACACACACACACACACAAGCGCTGCTTATCTTGGTCAGCTGGACGGGTTATGTGTTTGATTTATTGTCTCTGAGCCCTGTACTAATAATCACAGCATCTTGATGCTCCCATCAGCATTGAGACACATCAGCGGGTAAACATTCTTCTCGGGTCTCGCTGCCGATCAGAACATGCTCATATGTATTGATTTGCAGCATGTTATGACTGTACATGGCCACATAAGGCGCTCCTGCTAGACTATGGCTGACATTGTTTAACTAGGTCATGACTCATGTCTGGAAAAACGCTTACAGCGAGAAGACGGTATAGCACAGATCGAATGATATAAACATGCGAGCGGAAGGAAGTGAACACACACACGCGCACACCTGTGTTTTGCCTCGTACAGTCTGCTCTACTGCTGACCACTGAGCAGCTGCACTGCACAGTTAGGTGCTGGGTGCCTTGCTCGAGGTGCCTTGCTCGAGGGCACCTCGACAGTAGTTGTCGAGGAGGGAAGGGATAGCACATTTTGTCCTCTTTTTCCCCATGTCGAGTTTGTCCGATAAGACCGGTGATCGGAGCCTGCAACCTTCTGTTCACAAGCTGAGCTCCATCACTGTTGTTGTGTAGGCTATTCCTGACTGTACTGCAGCTCTTACACATTCTATGGAATTATTCTGTTAGCATCACTTGACTATACACGAGATGAGTCACTAATGAGATCATTGTTTGATTTCATTGAGGCTTGAGACATCACTCATCACTACACTACCAGGCTAACATCACTCACACTACCAGGCTAACATCACTCACTACACTACCAGGCTAACATCACTCACTACACTACCAGGCTAACATCACTCACTACACTACCAGGCTAACATCACTCACTACACTACCAGGCTAACATCACTCACTACACTACCAGGCTAACATCACTCACTACACTACCAGGCTAACATCACTCACTACACTACCAGGCTAACATCACTCACTACACTACCAGGCTAACATCACTCACTACACTACCAGGCTAACATCACTCACTACACTACCAGGCTAACATCACTCACTACACTACCAGGCTAACATCACTCACTACACTACCAGGCTAACATCACTCACTACACTACCAGGCTAACATCACTCACACTACCAGGCTAACATCACTCACTACACTACCAGGCTAACATCACTCACTACACTACCAGGCTAACATCACTCACTACACTACCAGGCTAACATCACTCACTACACTACCAGGCTAACATCACTCACTACACTACCAGGCTAACATCACTCACTACACTACCAGGCTAACATCACTCACTACACTACCAGGCTAACATCACTCACTACACTACCAGGCTAACATCACTCACTACACTACCAGGCTAACATCACTCACTACACTACCAGGCTAACATCACTCACTACTACACTACCAGGCTAACATCACTCACTACACTACCAGGCTAACATCACTCACTACACTACCAGGCTAACATCACTCACTACACTACCAGGCTAACATCACTCACTACACTACCAGGCTAACATCACTCACTACACTACCAGGCTAACATCACTCACTACACTACCAGGCTAACATCACTCACTACACTACCAGGCTAACATCACTCACTTCACTACCAGGCTAACATCACTCACTACACTACCAGGCTAACATCACTCACTACACTACCAGGCTAACATCACTCGCTACACTACCAGGCTAACATCACTCACTACACTACCAGGCTAGCATCACTCACTACACTACCAGGCTAACATCACTCGCTACACTACCAGGCTAACATCACTCACTACACTACTAGGCTAACATCACTCACTACACTACCAGGCTAACATCACTCACTACACTACCAGGCTAACATCACTCACTACACTACCAGGCTAACATCACTCACTACACTACCAGGCTAACATCACTCGCTACACTACCAGGCTAACATCACTCGCTACACTACCAGGCTAACATCACTCGCTACACTACCAGGCTAACATCACTCGCTACACTACCAGGCTAACATCACTCGCTACACTACCAGGCTAACATCACTCACTACACTACCAGGCTAACATCACTCGCTACACTACCAGGCTAACATCACTCACTACCAGGCTAACAGTAGCTGAATGCTGAGAGCTGAAACGCTTGGTTTGGTTTGTCCAAGTAAAACTCTTTTCATGAGGATTTTACGAAACGTCAATGGGAAATTAATGGGGAATTTCACTCCCTAGGCCCCATTGGGAACGTCCTACTGTAACGGACCTACTGTAAATCGTTTTAAAACCGATCTTACATTTTTTTTTCTTTCTAGTCGTGCATATTTTAAGCTCATACATTTTTTGCTACAGTGTTTTAACTGTTGATGTCTTGTATTGTCCTGTCTAGTGTCTGTTCCTTATTGGACCCCATTGGAAATAAGCTGGCCTTTTACCAGCTTAATGGGCTATCCAGGCATGCATCTCTTGTGATGTCTGTGTATTTTTTTGTCATGATATATTTGGATGTTTGATGTGTATGTGTACTTGTATTTGCTTGAATGCCAAATAAATAAATCAAAATCAAAAATGTATCGTCAACAATTGCTAGTTAAATAATGCCAAAACATTACATGCAGTTGCAACATACCCTGTTTTTGGAATGAAGAAGCTACCTGCCAACACTAGTACGCACATTCACACTCAATCTGTAAACGACTCAACTCCAGGATTCAGTTGACATCATTTTGAGATGAATCTGGTCAGGCGTTATTCTATTGGCACTAGGGCTGTGAATCTTCACTGGCCTCACGATTCGATTCGATTACGATTCATCTGTCAACGATTCGATTCGATTCGATTAAACGATGCATCACGATGCATCGCGATGCATCTTAAATCGATGCATCACTTTTTCCGCAATACATGATTTATTTTTTCTCACTTTCTTTTTTCTCACTGTGTGGCTACTTTTAAAATAAAAGTGCATTTGGAATTGCATTGTATTATGATCCATAATTAAAATAAACAACTGCATGTAATTACATTCTATTTTATTTGATTAATTTTTTTTTTTTTTTTTTTTTTTAATAATCGATTTTTGATATTTGTTAATCGATGCAGAATCGTGCACGTCCGCATCGCGATGCATCTTATAATCGATTATTTTTGACACCCCTAATTGGCACAGACATGTTTGAATCAGTTGGCTTTGATTCACTGATGAAATGTTTTCATTGCGGAAAAACAGAGAGCTTGCAAAGAATGGGGTCAATTAGCATTGGGTTTAATTTATGCGTGCATAATCAGTGCGTTAAGTACCTTCAGTTCAACACATACAACACTTGTGTCACAACACCCCTCATTTGCAATGCAAAGCTGTAACAGATTCTCTCATTTGAAACGAGTGAGGATGTTTAATTCTTCCCTTCATAAAAAATAACCATGAGGCCATAGTTAGGGATAGGAAGGTGGTAGAGAGCTGGGATTTGAGGGGTGGGTAGTTGGATAGGCTAGTGGGAAGGGGGGGTGGGGGGTTGGATGGGTGGAGGGGGGGGGGGGGGGGGGTAGGGGAAAGGGGGCGTAGCTAGCGATAGGAAGATGGTAGAGAGTCGGGATTCCAGGGGTGGGTAGGAGGAGTGGCTAGGGTGGTCGGGGGGGCGGGGCAAAGAAGAGGATGTGAGTTAGTGGAAAGGTGCCATAACTAGGGATAGGAAGGTGGTAGAGAGTTGGGATTCGAGAGGTGGGTAGGGGGAGTGACTATGGGAAGATGGGTGGTGGCGGCAGGCGTGGCGCCATAAAGCTGAATGGCCACACCACTGCGCCGTGGGCTTAAAGGTTTGCACCGGTCTACTCTCTTCGCTCTCTGTCCTCTCTTCACCCTTTCGTTCCTCCCTTCCTTCCTCCTCACCTCTGTATGTCCTTCCTCCATCTCTCTCCTGATGACCCTCCTCCTCCCCCTCAGGTGTACGAGCTGACTCAGGAGTTCTTCCAGAATGGGAAGCCTGTGTGTGCTGAGAGCCAGAACAGCGTTGGCGTCTTTACACGGGATGTGGTGCGCAAGAAGATCATGCTGGATCCGGATGATTCCGAGAGCATCAAGAAGCTCAAACTGTCCATGCTTCAGCAGTACCTCAAGGTGTGTGTGTGTGTGTGTGTGTGTGTGTGTGACTGTGTGTGTGTGTGTGTGTGACAAAGAAGAAGTTCCATCATTGTAATATTATCAAGAAGTACAATTTTCTTATTTTTGAAAAATGTCTGTTTATGATTCATGTCTGTCTATTGTACAGAATCTTCCATGGTCTTGCTCCACCATCTGATCATTTAAACAATTTGTGACAAATCGCAACACTTTGACAAGATCAACACGAGGCTCCACTAGAGTGGACTGTTGTATCCAATTTCGGTCCACAAAGTTTAGCCAGACTGCTATTACAGTCAAGGCAGCAGGGCTGAGGAACACTCTGCCGGCTGTTATTCAAGGCTGCAATAGTTTTAAAGCTTTTAAATCTTCTGTTAAAAAATGGCTGAAGGAAGGGAAGTCCTGTAGTCATTAATGTAGTGAAATATTGTGATGTTATTTTGATTATATTTGCTGCAGCCTACACAAGGCAATGTCTGTTGGTAGGTAGGTGCACATTTAAGATTCAAGATTCACTGTAATAGGCTTAGCCAATGGCATTAGCTAGCTACGTTAGCTTGTGCTTTTGAGTAGGGGGGGTCAGAGGAGTTGTATGAAACACGTCTCCTACCAAAGGCTACACGGACCAAATTAAATGAGGCCTTGGAGAAGTCAGCAAGTAAGTTGGACTAACATTACAAGTTCTGAAAATGTGAGCCTTCGTTACTTATTCCAGCTAAACGGTATCGGTTGTTCATATTGTCTATGAAAGGCAGCTGCGCTAGGCTAACGTTAGCGTTAGCGAGCGCTAACATTAGCGCTTTACCACCCATGCTGGAATGAGACATATTTTCAGAACTTACCACTTCAGTCCTACATCCTCGCTCATTTCCAAGTCGTCTCGTGTCTCGTCCTGTGGTCCCGAATCCGTTATTCCATGAGACTGGTGTGTAGCCAGGGAGCCCAGAGTTTCAGCTCCAGCAGGCAGCGATCTCGCAAGACTGCTGCTGGCGAGCCGGTTGCCGTGGACCCCTTGGTCTCTAGTGATTGGTTAGGGAAGGCCAAAGCCCGCCCCCTCATAGGGATCATCTGAAGTGCAATCTCAGACTAGAAGAGGAAATTAGTTTATGAGTTGACAATTCAGTCTGAATATCAGGCTAACACAATATATCTAATCTATCTCCTTCACATTATCGGGTGAACCATTCATCAAATGAACTTCAAACTTTCCGGGTGTCTGTCTGGATCCTCAGTCAGTGCAGTGTCGAATTTGGTACAACTTGGTCCCGTCAAAGCGGAGATATTAATGCTCCGCACCACCCGCCGCTGTACAAACAAGCGCATCCACAACCCACAGCCTTCTGGAGCTGCGGGGTGGAGTAAACAGCTCAGCACAGCGAGAAGTCTGGCTTAACATGGAGGCCTACGTGGATTTAGTCATTCGAGGGACTGCAGTTTTTTGCACTTCCGCGTTGGCTTTATTGTTCAGCCTTGGAGGTTGCCGCTTGGTCCACACATGAAAAAGAGCGGTAGCTCAAAACATCACAAAGGAGCTACAGTGAGCTGCTTTTCTTGTATTCAAATGATCTATAACCAACTGTCAATGTGAATACTGTCAATGTATTGTCATACTGTCAATGTGAATTCAATGAACATTTATTGTCAATGTGAATGTGCATCCGGGCATCAGTTCAAAAGCTGCAACAGCCTGCAGGCAGGTATTTTGGCTGTATTCATTTAAAGAATGTAATTTTCTTTTGATCATCTGTGTCAACGCTCTCCTCCCTTTCAGGTGGAGAGTTGCGAAAGCAGCTCTCCCAGTATGGACGAGGTGTCTCTGAGTGAGTTCGGCGAGTGGACAGAGATCCCCGGCGCCCATCACGTCATTCCGGGAGGTTTCATGAAGATTGTGCAGCTCCTGGCCCGGGATATCCCCTCCCGCACCATCTGCCTTAACAAATCTGTCCGCTCCATCCACTGGAACTACTCTGCCCACCGACAGGAGGAGATCGCCACCAACCAGGACAACAACCACAACGAAAACAACCGCGGCTGCCAACCTCATGAGGACGCCCTCCTCCTGGGTCCCCCCATCTGGGTGGAGTGCGAGGACGAAGAGTGGATCGCGGCCGACCACGTCATCGTGACGGCCTCTCTGGGCGTGCTGAAGGAGAGCCACGAGGCCATGTTCTGCCCCTCCTTGCCGGAGGACAAGGTGCTGGCCATCGAGAAGCTGGGCATCAGCACCACCGATAAGATATTCCTGGAGTTCGACCAGCCCTTCTGGAGCCCCGAGTGCAACAGCATCCAGTTTGTGTGGGAGGACGAGGCCCAGCTGGAGCAGCCGGTGTACCCCGAGGAGCTGTGGTACAAGAAGATCTGCAGCTTCGACGTGCTCTACCCGCCCGAGCGCTACGGCTACATGCTGAGCGGCTGGATCTGTGGCCAGGAGGCGCTGCTCATGGAGCGCTGCGACGACGAGACCGTGGCCGAGACCTGCACGGAGCTACTGAGGCGCTTCACAGGTCACACACGCACGCACGCAAGCTCACTCACACACGCACGCACGCACGCAAGCTCACTCACGCACGCACACACACACACACACACACACACACACACACACACACACACAGAAACATACATATGCGAACAACAGTCACCCATTAGAAAATAGTGTCCTCTGTAGAAGCATTTGTTAGTGTTTGATAGTCTAAAGACAATTTCTCAGTGTCTCATTGAATTCTACTGTTTGTTTTTTATTATGATATGGTATGAATATTGGGTTCCAATTTGTATTTTTTAATTAACTTCAGTCCTCATCATAAATACCAAATATTCATTAATTTTCATAATTTTAACCCTTTAAATGTCAGTTTGTTCACATAATGCCACTGTTTTACAGTGTAACAAAAAAAGACAAACAAAATATATATGCACTTACTGTACTATATGGAAACACATAAAATCCATAAAAACTGCAATTTGGCACCTAAACCCACCCCCCATCCCACTGCCATTACACCATAAATTCATGAATTTTAAACAATGGCTGGAGCTCCAAAAATTGCACTTTTAATGGGAGTCAATGGGACCTAAAAGGTCCCCAATATAATCATAATAATAATAATCTGCACAGTAGACAATTTTTGTCTACACAGTGTTAAAGGCTGAAATTCCAAAAGTATTATTATGATGATTATTATTATGATTATTATGATGATTATTATTTTTGCCACATGGCAAGCATATTCACAGCCAAAATGAGCAAAAACCGACAACTTGAAAGGGCCCAGGCCATTTACAGTCGGTCCCTTGCGGGGTTTAATATTAACCGAGAAAGTCTCTTAAGAACAAAATACTCTTTGCTTTGTCCTTGTTGTGACTCATATAGATGGATTATGGGCATCATGTTGCAACACCAAACAATAACTTCCTGTTCCTTTCGAGTTAAGCGTGTACAAGGAACCAGTGACCTAAACTAACACAATGCCCTTGGTAGGTTGAACTGCATCACTGCTCCTGGGTGAGTCACAGTGACTCATTGCTCTTTGTGCTGTAGATGAGGGAAGTGACATAAGCTTTAGCTGCCAGGCTCTTTCCCAGAAAAGGCTGTCAGATAATGACTCAGGAAGTTTGTATCTGGCAATTTAGCATCTCATACTAACTGGTCTTGTGTCAGTCCCACCACACTGATGTGAGTGGAAAGACCAAGCTCCAGGGCAAGATCATAGAATTGAACGGCACAGTGTCAACGCGACAGGCTTTGAGTTGTAGAGTGAGTGCATCACACACACACTACACAAAATGGCGTGGGTGCTAAAGTATCTCACTCTATTTGTCTTTCCACCCTGAACGCTGTCTTACTGCGTGTAAATAGTGGCCACGAAAGAAAAAAGAAGAAGGCAGCTACAGACATCTAGAGCTTACAGAAGAAAACCTTGACTCACCTAATAGAAAACTAATGTTGACAATGTGACATTTCTTCAAAAGAATGCATGAAAATGATGTTCCAAAGACTAAAACATAACTTGAGGATCTGTCCATTATGGTTACATAGTGTTATCTCACACACTGCTTTTTTTTGCCCTACCTACACGATGACACATTACAGCATTGTATGAGCAACGCTCAGAGCCCCAAGCAGTTTCCGGGCCTTGTCTTGCAGTGCAGTTATGTCATAAATCATAAAGAAGAAAAGAAAACATGTTGCATTTCTTTTTTAGACATGCTGAACTAATACCTCTACCTCTACATGATACCTCTCATCTCCTCTGTGCTCTATGTGCAGGCGGCGTGCTGCAGTTCAGTCAAGTTCGCTGAGTTCTTGTCAGTTGCGATGCGAAACGCAGAATTGAATGTTTTGTTTTGATAATGTTTTGGCGAAATTTTGAACGAGACATGTAGAATGTGATTTCGATGTTTTAAGCTTTGATTTGGTTTTGTTTTCCTCACGAAAGCGCGAATCACCAATTTGAAAATACGAATAAAACATACTTTCGGGCCTGCAGACGGGCTTTGGGGTCCAGAGGTTAAACGGGGGTACATAATGTCATGAATTTACCTGATGCTCGATCATTTCACACACTAAATTGAGCCTCTTCTCTGAAGTAGCTAAAAAAAATGATGATGAATGTTATTAAAAGCAGCAGTTTGTGAATTATGTGCAACAGCTCAACAGGAGACAAAGCCCAGTCTATTTTGTATCTGACAAGTGTTTCTCCTTCTCGGTACACAGTTCAAGTTCCTCTTTCATTTATTCCTAACAAACCACTGTTGCTGCTGTGGTCCAACGTAAAAAACCTATCAAACAAAGCACTTCCTTTGTGGCAGAGCGTTTTGCATAGGTAAGACCCACTTCATACCAGGTGTTGAGAACATACTGTAGGTGCAAATGTAGAATCTCTGATGAAATTACTATTACGGTGAATCGGCGATAGCATAGCACCAAAACAGAAATTGAAAGGCAGGCTTAAAATGTTGCAAATTAATGGGTCACAACAAGGTACCTTTAGCACGATGTAAAAAAAAGCAGAGACTGTCACTTTATGAGAAGCTCAGTGGGGTTCCTAGATGAGTGATTCTCAGCCCTTTTCATATCAAGGACCCTAATTTAGCCACAAGCCCCACCCCCCCCACACCATTTTATATTTTATGAGATTTTTTTTAGGAGAACATCTTTATCGTCTATATGGTTTTATGAATCCTGTGATTAGGTCAAATATGACCATTCTTCTACATTCTCTAATTGTCTTAACTTCTTGTCAATTAAATCATGGTGAACTGGTGGCTGGGGGACCCCCTGGAAACCCCTCAAGGTACCCCTGGTGGTCCCCGGACCCCATGTTGAGAACCGCTGTCCTAGATGCATATTGTAATGTGCATCCACCAGCTGCATGCAGTCAAACACACATTTCACACACACACACACACACACACACACACACACACACACACACACACACACACACAGGCAGGCACACGCATTTCTTATTTAGGTCAATGTGGTCTAATCCCCTCAGCTGTCACCTAATTGCATAGAGACTAGCTTGTGCCTCTGCTCTGAGAGGGTCAGGAGTTGATTAGTTTTGGCAGACTGGACTTGGATGTCCCAGAGAATGGCCTAACCTTGGCCTAGCTTGTAGTCATTTAAGTTCGCTCTCACTCTGCTTTCTCTCTCTCTCTCTGTGTGTCTCTCCATCCACAGGGAACCCAGACATTCCAAAGCCAAGGCGAGTCCTGCGCTCCTCGTGGGGCAGTAACCCTTACATTCGGGGCTCCTACTCCTTCACCAGGGTGGGCTCCAACGGTGGGGACTTTGAGAGGCTGGCCATGCCGCTGCCATATGCCAAGAGCACCAAGGCCCCGGTGAGGAGGACCACAACACTATATCCAGTATCTGTGCCAGTCTGGCTGCCTGGGCAAAGCAGACCAGTCAGCCCCTGCATCCAATCTGTCTGCAAAATGTGTTGATCCTAAATCAAAGGAGAATATTTTACTCAATTGGAAGTCACAATGAAAGCATATTGGAGAGCATCTTGCTTCTATATGCGATGTATCTCCTGTTGAAATAAGATGTGGAGGCGGGACATAACTGTAACATGTGGAGAGATTGTTCAACTGTGTAAACCAATGGGATAGGGGGAGAAAGGCGGGTTTATTTGATGTGAGGGGCGGGATTGTTCGTTTTCCTGGTAGAAGATGAAGTCATTGCATTTTCCAGGAAGTAAAAGTAATGAGATAAAAAAAAAAAGAGTGAAAAAAATACAATAAAATAAACTTTTTTTAAATCATAAATGATCAAATAGATGTATGTCCTAATAGAATGAGCTAAAAAAAAAAAAAAAAAGCATTTCAGTGTGGTTCTGACAATGGTACACCAAAGATCCAGGACAGTCCATCTCTGTGATCATCTTTGAGATGCATTAGTGTGATATCACAGATTAAGGGGAATTGGGACTCAATTTTCTCATGTTTTTGGCTACGAGCAACTGTCCTTGAAATACAAATAACACATTTCAAAACCGAGATTCAGACACTCGATCTTTTTTCATTGTCCCATTATACTATATCTTTGTTCTGATGCAGCCTGATAAAGAGCGATGGGCCCTATAAAACGATATCCTCGCTGAATTTACGAGTATACAGTGGGTTGTTTACAATCCGCTCAGGCACTGAGCTGTGTCATCATGAGCATGCCACAGCACAGCACATGCAGCTACAGCTGGTGTCAGAGGAGATAGGAATCCTGACTCCCAGCCAGCGGTCGAGACCCTGAAACCTGAGGGGGGCCTCTGGGTCTCCTGACTCCCAGCCAGCGGTCTAGACCCTGAAACCTGAGGGGGGCCTCTGGGTGGACGGGGGCGGTCTAGACCCTGAAACCTGAGGGGGGCCTCTGGGTGGCCGGGGGTCTCTGGGTGCCTCGCTGAAGAAAAAACATGGCCCTCTGCACAAGTCCTTCTGGCAGCAGGAGGCATCTGCCTTCCACAGATCTCTAAGGAGGGAGTCTGTGACTGTGACTGAAATAGACAGTAGTGACTGCAGCAGGCTGCAGGCAGGCCAGTAGTTTGATGGAGAAAGCCATTCTACGGCATTGGTACAAAGTGCCGTCCCACAAGCAAAAAACAAATTTAAAAAGCAATGTAGCTATGCAAAATATTAGATGTTTACTAAGACCATTCTATTATCTATTGAAACCTGAAATCATATTTGAGATAGCAGTAAACTTAATAACTCTGACTTAATACATCTTACTTTGAACCAATTGCGTAGAATGACTCGCACTGTATGTTGTGCGAGCGTGCGTTTAGAAAACATAAAGCAGGTGTGAGACTGTGTTGTGGTGCGAGACTCGTCGGGGATTCTCTGGGTGAAAATATCTTATAATGTGTGATCCCCTGTCACAGCTCAGTCATATTAGTGTGAAAACCACAATGACACAAAGACTCCTGACTACAAGACAGCAAGTTGTGTAGTGCAAAAAGAACAGCGACTGACAACTGGCAACAGTCAGCCAGGCAGCCATTAGTGTCTTGTCTTTTTTTCCTTATCGCCTTGTTTTGCTGTCTCTTCTCATTTCCTTCTCCTGTTCTTCTTCCCAGCCTCTGCAGGTCCTGTTCGCCGGAGAGGCCACCCACAGAAAATACTATTCCACTACCCATGGTGCATTGCTGTCAGGACAGAGAGAGGCCACGCGCCTGATAGAGATGCACCAGGACTTGCACAACGCTGAAACCACAAAGCCTAATATGTAACAAACAAACAACAAAAAAGAACCACTGACTAGTGAAAAACATACAATACTGTTGTGTTTTATGCTTTCTATCTTAAAAGAATAAATCGTTAAGTTATACATATTAAAGCATAGCTGGGGGCATTACATTGATAACAAATAAGTATTGTTATTATTATTATTATTATATACTGTATTGTAGATTCACAAGATTAGTTAGATTTTATTTGAGATGTACTGTTCAAAAGTTGCCAATGGTGCTGTCATTTCTTTATTATTCTTTTTTTAAATCAGTAAGTTCATGTTTATAATAACAGCGTTTCTAATTTAACTTCTTTTTGTAAGTGCCTTCTGTTCTTATTAATGTTATGTTATTTCAAAAATAATGGCAAGAATAAATAAAAATGGAGAAAGTTTAACAGAATAAAAAAAAGATTAATCATTAAACAGTCCTAGCTTGGTGTTGTTATTAATTATATACAGTATATTTTCCAGGGAGGTGATGGCATGTTGGGTGTGGCCACAGGCAAGCGTTTCCACCACCCCGGGTATCCTCTTTTAAATCAAGGAGAGAAAGTGAGTTTATGAGCAAGTGAGATATTCCACGATTAGTAACATAGAGAAGAGCTTCACTATCATCCCTGAGACAATGGTATAAGCAGTTAGGCTCAGCTTCAATATTTCTTCAATACAATAACAGTTAATTTGCATATATTCCCAATAGTTTTCTCACCTTGGAGGCTATACTGAGGAAATAGGAGTTTTGATTTAATTCGCAGATCCTGAGTGACTAATTAAATAACACTAAATGTGTCTTGTGCTACTGAAGAGGACGGTATTTCCCAACCTATTAGGTGAGATACTTTCCACTCTCACTTTACTACACAGTAAAGCTAGAAAGAGGATGGACCAGAATAGATGGGAAACATCACCCACCCCTCACATGATCAAAACATGTCCCTTCATCATCACAAGCAAAGAAATACAAACATATTCAAGAATATTTCTTTGCATTCATTTGTCTTATTCTAAAACCAGGATTTTGTACTGCTTGAAAATGAAAAATAAATAAATACAGCTTTGTTCTGCCACTGGATGCAGGCAAGACAGATACTGTCAGTACTGTTATGGAGGTGTGCAGGTCCCTCTAGTGTTGCTGAATGAAGACACACACAGTTAACGTACTGTATGGTGAGGTTGGGATTAGAAGGTTCCATGCGGACAAAACTCATGTAGTGAAATCCATATAATCTTATAACTCAACAAGGCCTGCAGCCATGGTACTATGAATGAAAAATAGCAAAATAACTGAAAACTATGTTTTTGTTATTTTGTTTTATTAACAAAGTCTTCCGCCCACATACACCTTTTTTTAGTAGTACTCCTTGTCTGATGTTGCCTTTAGCCTTGATTATTATGAACAAGTGGCATCGTCACTAACTTTTAAAATAATGTTTTGTGGGGGCGGGGCTTGCACGGTTGACATGTTACTACCCTTATAGTCTCACGTAGTCAGACCCACCGTCGACGTCATCAAGCTTCCAGTGACGTAGATATCATCTACGGCTGCCACTGCGAGACTACTACCCTTATGACTAGATTCTCCATCGTCGGGATGTAGCTAAAAACTACATTTTGAATTTGGAAGCTAGCTTCAAGAAAATGTGGATGAGTCAAAGTTGATTTAAAAAAAGACAATGTAAGTGATGACACAAGATCTTAAAGATCCTCCAGAAAGCTATGTGCTGTACCAGCTCTCTCCAGACTGGATACATGTATCTGTCCTCCCATATTCCTCTGGTGGCTAAAAAGCACACGCAATAGTTACACTTCATTGTAAATTACACTTGCAATGAATCAAAAGGAAGTAATCTATGAGAAAATTGTTTTCCGAGTTAGAAGCAGCATCGTGCGAAAATAAGACTATAGGAAGACTGAGTTCCCTCTGAAAAAGAAGACAATTTTTACTCCTCCATTTACTGTAGAAGGATTTCTGCTGGCTGAGCCTGCGTGTGAACAAAGAGTCGCATCTGGAGAGCATTACACAGCATTCATGTCTGAGATGAATGGCCTTGGAAGATGAAATGTGGAAGCAGCAGTACTCTATTAGGAATAGTGCACAGAGGCAACAGAGAGTCTATAACAGGTTATTGACTACATCATATTCACACTTACCAGGGAGTGAACAGGCAAGGAAATGAGAAGACCAGGAGGGTTTCTGGAGACCTGCGAGTGCAAGAACAGCAAACATCATGATCAATTCCATCATGTTTTGAGAACCAAGACTGCAACACTGGACATGGCAACAAACCCTGAAGACACCAATAAACATTTTCTCCCAGCATGTATAGAAATGTAACACATCCTAAGCTAATTACAACAGAGCTTGGAAATGGCAAATATATATACTCTCGGACGACCAATTCAGGGCTTCATAGAACTTACCTCCAGTAAAGGTCAAAGCCAGTGAGCTTCACCCTGAAGCGCTATTACAAATTTTCCACCAACCACCCCAGCGGCAGCCCACCAACTCCATATCTGGGTTCACATCCACTCTTCACAACACTTTGTACAACACAGCCAGCTGCATGTACAAAGTGGAGTGTAGAAGATATTTCAGTTGGACATTAATAAGGCTTACATTTTTGCTGTCCATCTGATTAAATTTCATACTAATATTTGGTCCTGGCATATTTGATTCTAAATGATATGTTTAATTTGCTCTTCTTGATTTGGCTGTAAAAGCATATGGTCTTTACATATCCAGTGAGGGGCCTTGTGTCTTTTGAAGGCAGAGGATTAAACTCTCTGCCTCATGTACTGTAGAGCCAAAGGCTGATGTCCAACATTTTGAAAATTAGACAAGTGTGACCTCGCAAACATGAAACCTGCGAGGTCGACATCCGTGGCCGGGTTGACTTAAGCATGGACACCTGACAATACAGAAGAAAGTAGAGATTGTTTATTGACTTAGTTCACATATAAACTGTTTAATGGGTCAGGCGAATCATATCAAATACGACAAAGTGGCCCAGGCCAGCTCCATTTTGGCCTATTTTTCTTTCTTTCTTTTGTACGAAATGATGTAAAATAATTAAAGTAACAGTTCTTGAGTCAGAGCTTCAGCTTACTTGAAATATTTTGAATATGATTGAAGGTCTCATGAGAGGAAGACAAGCATCAATGGTGCATGGATACAGACAGTTCTTCCAAGAGGAAGAGATTGATAGTCTTTAATGTGGTGCAATGACGCACAGAGAGCTGACATCATAATAGCTAAGTTAGTACTGATACATTGTATACAGTAGTACAGTAAACTGTGCTCCAGAGATGACATGTCATGTGTGATCGATTATAGGATTCCTGTGTTTGGACATGTGAGATAAAATGGTGTACCGAGTTGAAAAGTGTGTGAATGTTAAGGAGAGATGTGCTTATGAAATATATGATGTGTATGCACTGTATGTAAGTGAATGATTAAGGGTCTGATGGGTCAATTTTTCACATCAACGACCTTTACAGAAACAGTATCTAATTTCAGAGCTTACTTTTCCAAAGCTCTACTCTTCCACAACAGCCTGCACCAGGCAGGCATGCCTCTCTGCTGGAGCGGCTGGACGCCTCTTCATTCCTCACTGCCTGCTCATCTGCAGCGGGGGCGCGAGGGAAGCTGGAGTGTTGAAGCAACTGGGACAGCTAAATGAGCTGTCTCTGTCCTCTGGCAAGAAGGCTGAGAGGAAGAATGAAACAAGGACATGCAGTCAAAGCAACACACACAAAAACAACAATAATCAAGATAATCAGACCTTTGCATTGATTGCTTGTCATTTGCTCAAAATTAGCCACCTGCTACATGGTAATTAACTTGTTTGATAATTGGCTTTAATTGCTTTCTTTAAAGGTTTGCGTATTCTCCATTGTAGTGTGTAATTGTCAGTTATGCCAGCATTCATCTATTCTTATTTATACCCTTCCCCTTGCTGTATCCTATGTTTTCTTGCTGTATCCAATGTTTTTCCTGTAATTCATCATCAGTGAGAACAATCAGCCAAGACTTGATTCATTTGCAGACAAATTCATTCATGATTGTACTACTGTCATCAACATGGAGGATGCCTTCCGGTTCAGTGAAGACTAGGCCGGCATCCTCTAGACCAGAGGTTCTCAAATGTTTTTCAGCCAAGGACCCCTTACAAGATAGAAAATATACCGGGGACCCCCTCATTCTGATTTGTGATTTTGGGCTAAGCTTAATTGTTTCCACGGTAACGTGCTTGACTTTTAATTTGATAGGTTTGTTATTAGAATGTAATCCATGAACCATTTTAGATTTAAAGCATAAACTATTTTCGTTGAACTATGAAGATTTTGCAAAAAAAAATATATCTACGGTATATATTTTTTTTATTACATTACATTTACATTACGTCATTTAGCAGACGCTTTTGTTTTGTCCAAAGCGACTTGCAATATCACAATTTGTCAACAGTACAGAAAACCACTATGCAACACAATCAATGACAGCCAAGATATTTTGATAGACTAGCACCATGTAGGAAGTAGTTTGAGAAGGAATAAGTAACATGTAGCATTTAAAAAACAAAACAAAAAAACTGCTCTGAGAACCACTGCTCTAGACAAGAATTTTAAACTATGGGTTTTGACCCCATGACTTGAGAAAAGAGTGATCTTTCTTTTTATTTAATTGTTTGAACAATGACACAGATCACGTCATCAAAAAGACAAGAGCATCATTCTGTCTCATATCTTTATATTGGAACATTGCTGACGTGCGAGGTCAGAATAACATTTACACAAAATAAAGAGAGTCCCGCACACTGTCCAAACTTGCAAAAATAAATTTAATAATGTAACGTTTCGGTCTCAGACCTTTTTCAAACAAAATTGATTTCCGAAACGTTACATTATTAAATTTATTTTTGCAAGTTTGGACAGTGTGCGGGACTCTCTTTATTTTGTGTGAATTATATCCTTGTCCTACGCACCTGCCCCGTAAGAGAGATGTGCGGAGTTTTCCTTCCAGAATAACATTTGTCATAGAATAAAAACAATAGAAAACTGCAGTTCTTATTCGTTACAAATAGTGTATGAGGAACATTTATTTAAACATTGGGAACATCCTGAAGTTTCTTTGTGCTTATCTGTCTGGGAAGTATTTTCTCAGCAAGAAACCACATTCTCTGCCACAGACAGAATGAGAATAATTTAAAATCCAAAAAATATTTTTTACTGGCATAGGTAATTCATGATTTCTACCACATGAACCAGCCAATTCAAAGAGATATGTTTGATAAATCACAGCTTTGTTTATTAATAAATGCATTTCGGCATAGTTAATCGGCTATATTTCCACTCTTCAGTAAAACAATATACACATTTTTTTATTGAAATGAGACAAAATAAGGGCATTTAGGGGGAGTTAAAGTTCTCATTTTGGTCTCCTCAGTAAAAAAAAAAACACCTCTATTTAAGAAAAGACTATGTAAGAAATTCTGCAAATTTATTTGGCGACCCAAATAAAATCTCCTGCCACCCAGCTGTGGGTTGCGACCTAGTCTTTGGGAAACACTGATTTAGATCCTTACATCATGTAAAATGGCCAAAGCCACTATTATGCTACTGTAGGAAGACTGAACAATATAAAGGACAGTGGACTGCTTCTTAAAATGCTATACATAAAAGTAATTTATACAAAACAATCTTAACTTACTGCACCAGAACTATAAAATGGTAAGTCACAAAAGTTCCTATAGTATACGCCTTTCCTGACCACTGTCAGATTTATCACCTAGATAAAAGACACACAGCCATCAATATTAATATTAAAAAGATTTCTGTGATTACGCATCTTCTTGTCTGATATTGTGACCAAAAACACCTTCGGCTCTATCGAACAGCCAAAGAACGACTCCAAAACAAAATTACGCCAAGGACAGAGAAATGATAAATTTTCTTGTTGCCAACTGCAGTAATAGATGAGAGGGAATGGCAAGCCCAAAGATTTAGTGTGAGAATGACATCCAAAACTCAAAATGAGGGGTTTGAAAATATACAAATAAGATGCCAGCTACTAGATGCTGCCAACAACCTCCTCCCCAACTCCTCTACTTCTCTTATTTGAAACAAATCTATTAATAAATTGATATCTAGCCAGCATAGCATTATATAATATGCACTCTAATTTTGTGACGTTTACAGTACAGTTGGGGAAAACAAACATCTGTAGCCTACTGGGGGAGAGCACACCTCCAGTCACATGGTCCATCTCAAACATCTGTAGCCTACTGGGGCAGAGCACACCTCCAGTCACATGGTCCATCTCAAACATCTGTAGCCTACTGGGGCAGAGCACACCTCCAGTCACATGGTCCATCTCAAACATCTGTAGCCTACTGGGGCAGAGCACACCTCCAGTCACATGGTCCATCTCAAACATCTGTAGCCTACTGGGGCAGAGCACACCTCCAGTCACATGGTCCATCTCAAACATCTGTAGCCTACTGGGGGAGAGCACACCTCCAGTCACATGGTCCATCTCAAACATTTGAAAAGCTGCTACAGAATTTACTCTTATTTTCCTTCTTTTTTCCCTCTCAGATCCCCTACCCCCTTTCATTTAGCTACAAAGTGATTGATACATCTGGCCAGAGAGCCCAACTTCACACAGTGAGTGGAGTCAAGTAACAGAGGGGACGTTGAGCCAACATGTAAGAGTAAGCCCTGACATTTCTGTTTGGCCGTGATGTGCAGGGTGAGCCGTGTAGAAGATGTCAATGTGAACGTGACGTGCAGGGTGAGCCGTGTAGAAGATGTCAATGTGAACGTGACGTGCAGGGTGAGCCGTGTAGAAGATGTCAATGTGAACGCGTTTCCTGTACAGGAGGACAGGCAGACTCACCGTCAGTGTTGCTTTCTTCATTCAGACAGCTGCAAAGCAGGCAGGGAAACACAGCAGAGAAGGTTCTGGATAAAGAGACAGGATTGAACCATTCGACTAAAACTTCAAATAAAAGCTCAAAGTAATCTTTCTTACTATTTTGGTGGCGCCATAACATTTATGGAAGGCACTCAATGCATTACTTTTGACTCCATTTGAAACCAACATGACCTGATCAAAAGAAATGGAAGCAAAATCATATTTTTGATTTGGCGAGGTCAGATATCAATAATCTTCCCAGCAGCGCACAAAGCTGATGCAATGTCTGATTGAGCTCCAGAAAGGAGTTTGTGCTTAGTCTTTCAAAATTATAGAAAAAGATTGCTGACACTACTTGCAAAATGTATTTAAGCAATTTTATTGATGACAAGGAATGAGTGAAAATGAATAACAAACCATTTTCATCTATTGCAGTCTCACTGTAGAATGCTGATCCTCTATTGGAAAAGATTTTCAGCAACAAAACCCATTTCATCATAGTACTGTAGGAACATGAAGGAAAGGCATGAATCCATTGGCATAACTTGTCAATGCAGTCAACATTTTAAGTTTCAAAGCACTGCACACTTAATTGCCCAGATAAGTGTTGAGGTAATGTGTAAAATACTATTTAGATGAATGGGCAGAGTACAATCATTCATACAGAAAATATGTACACAGATACATCAATACTGATGAACAGAAACTGCTTTTCAAATGCACAGTATGACAATTTGCTGCAGCTCCAACAATGGGTTAATAAAAGCAGATTGAAATAAATAAACAATTAAATAAAAATGTGCCACACCTTGGTTTGATAAGTGATGCTTCAGGTGCTAAATCAATACAATAAATTAGAAGTTTATTTTTCAAAACTGGTAGAAGAGATAAATCTGGTTGACATTTGGAGTGGCAGAGAATGGCGAAGTAAGCCAAAATTATTCTGGCACATTACTTCGCGCCTGCATTCTCCATTTTCAGAGAGGACACGCTCTGGAACAACTTCAGCAGGTCCGTTTTCATAGTAATGCAAATCTAGATGTGATGCAAACGTAAAATCAAGCATATTGGCAGTGAGAAAACACACTTTTCACAACCAGCAATCGTACGACAGTAACAAAGGTGGTGAGCACAAGGTCATATTGGCAACGAAACGAAAAAAGCACTTGGATGCGGGTGAATCAGGTTCAGTCATGAACTTCCCAACCAATGAGATGAGACGGATGGTGTAAGAGAGAACGTCTGCATTGGAATAAGCACATTTTCTTCAGCTGTACATAGTCTGTTCACTCTTAGCGGCTCACTGGTTCTGTTGCCCCCGAATCTATCTCCCGTAACACGACCATGTAAGTGAACAGCTCTTATCGTACGGGACGTCCCGCTGACAGAAACCCATGTTTCTGACTAAACTGATGGCCAATGGGCTGATAAAAGCGTTCTAGAAAAAGTGCAGTATATTTTGTCAAATACTGAGAAATATCTGAACATTAAAAACAACACTAATAATAAACACCTGGAATATCTTTTTTTTTCCTCACTAGTGCAACAACAGACTTGGATCAAATAAAGATAAACTGTATTAACCTGCAAGCAATCGAACCTATTAAACATCTAATAATTTTCTTGCCACAGTAGCAGAACAGTTAAGAAGGCAACTTAATGATTGATGCTTGAACACAAACATGCCAACATTATAGACATTGCTCTTTTTATAGAAATAAATAGCTGAATTATCATCTTTATCCTCTTCTTTAAATAATTTCCATCTCTATATGACTCTGATGCACATTTAATATAAAGTATCTATAATACACAACTGGAATTTCAACACTACTGTTATACATAATATAATTCTCTATGTTTATCGTTCATTCAACTTTGGAGAGAAGATGCTTACAGAATGAAGACCTGTAAACTTTTTCCATCAAGAAGATCCCCATAATTATGATCTTATTATATAACATCAAAGGTTGTTTTCTCCTTTCTTTTTCTTTTTACAAATAATTTATGTACAGAATAGTTCTTAGCTAAGGCAGGATTGTCTAAAACTCAAAATCAACAAGTGCTTTGTGTTTGTGTTTTCTCTATTGTGTCAGCAAAGTTAAAACATCCTATCACCAAACCTGGTTCCCTCTATTACCACATTATACCAACAGACCAGGGTTGGACCAGGGTTACATGACCCATGTTCAACCCTTCTTTTGTCAATTCACACAAGACAGTCAACACGGGTTCAAACCTGGTCATGACAATTCAGACCTGACCCAGGTCACAACACTCGAGAGATGCATATCAATTAGCCCAGGCCAGTGGTTTTCAAAGCGGGGCCGCGACCGCCAGGGGGCCTCAACAAATGAATGAGAGATATCCTCCATAACAAACTGAAAAGTGGGGAGGAGGATGCAGATCTGATTTCAAGACACTAGAGGGAGCAATTGGTCAAGTGTCTGTTCTTGTTTATCTGCAGTCTAGTTGTGAGCAGGCTGGCCTTCAGGGTACATTTTCTTTAGCTGCACAAGGCCACATGCCAGGGCACAAAGGCAATTGCTCTATTGACATCGTGAAGGGCGATTTCTCTGAAATGTGTGTTAAAATGAGCCAATGCTATGCTTTGCATAGGGCAGGCTACATTAAACTGGCGCTTTTAAAGCAACTGACATATAGCAGGAGGGTAGCAGGGCACTGCCAAGGTGGCCTTAGGGATCTCAGGGCATCACGGCCAGAGGGAGGGGCAATGGAGGCCATGGCCTCCGTGTTATTCCCACCCTGGTTGTGAGTGTACATTATTAGTCCTGGGGAAGCATTAAGCTGTGATTTTAACTGAATAAAATGTTTTGATCAACTGGAAATATATCTATCTACATACTGCAAATACGATTTTTATGTGGAGGGAAAGGATTCAGCTATATTTGTTAACTAGTCAAAATGTCATCACATTCATTGTCATTGTTGACCTGCTAACGGTTCGCACCACAATGTTGCTGTGCTACGGAGAACAGATTTGAGATACAAATGTAATTATGGTATTACATTAATAAAAGTAAGGTAATACATCTGGAAGTTGTATGGATGTGATTTTTGACAATTGCAACAGTATTGTCAATGGGTATTTAAAGACATCTTGCGATGGGGGTCGTGGCCAAAAGCGAACGCTATTTGGGGGGCCTTGGCATGGAAACCCCTGGCCTAGGCTATTAGCATAACAAATAGCAACCCGGGTGGTGCCATTCACACTCAAATCAACCCTGGACCGACCCTGGTCCAATCCACCTCTTGAGGGGGGTCCTGAAATAAACAAATAACGCTGGTTGGTTGGACCCCTGGTGTAAAAGGGGTATATGAAGCCGAGGGGAAAATCTTTCAGCAAGTCAGTACCAGCTGGGGATAATATGCAGTACTACTGGAAGAAACATGGAGAAAATGGACAGCTACAACTGTTACAATGTGTCTCACATATCGATTTGGAACAAGCACATCAGTAGGACAATACACAGCGACACAACTCCTCATAAACAAATCGACTACGAAGTAGAGATCAAACACAGCGGCCAGCAGCTCTCTCCATCAACGAATCGTGACTCGACCGATGCCCGCTCAGCATTCTTGGAATCAGTCACCTTGTTCTGTTGTACACTCCACCCACAAATGTTCCAATTTGTTGTATTATTAAACTGAGACGAGGTTAGTTGCCTGGTAACAATTTAGGTGAATATGAAAGGCAAAAATAAAGAGCGACTTGTTCGCCTCCTGCTGGAAACTTGTCGCAAGGGAGAAGTCTAGTGATATTCACCCTGATGTGGGATTCGGGAGAAAATGCAAACCTTTCCAAGTGTTATAAACACTATTTCTTTTCAAACAAATGAGATGCAAGCCTCTGCACCGGTAAGAAGAGCCTCTCTGTAAGTTATCTGCAGCACGGGATCATGTGCACTCTTGAGTTTCCACTGAAAATATTGCTGCTATACTATTTGAGAGTCTCTGTAATTATGAAAACTAGAAAGTCATTATGCCATATTAAATTCTCTGCGTCAAAGGTAATAAATGTGACTGTGAAGACCTGATCGATGCCTTGCTTTTAGAGTACTGTGTAATAGTTAAGTTGGTACTCTTCAATGCCGTTACGCACTGCAAAGATCACAAAGTCTCCTGGATGACTCCAATACACTAGCAGGCCTTTCAGCTGTGTAACTGCCTACTAAACCAGCAGAGGGAGCCAGAGGGCATCGACATGTCGTTATTGAGGCGCATGAGGAACAGCGTGGGGCTCATCCAATGACAAGCCCTTTGTATGGCACTGTTAAATATAGTAAATTATGAAACTCACATGATATATATATCTATATATATACTGTGTAGAATCACCATAACATACTGGAATATACCCGGAGGAGAGCCATATGCACCATGTTCTACATGAAGCACAATACCTTTTGTTAGTAGTAACGTTTGCTTACACTCACATCAAACTCCAAAGGACTGGAGCTGGTTGCTTGTGATTTAAAGAGTTAAACATCTGCCTTACATGGTCCCTCTTTTCCCGTTAATGGCACATTGGAGAAAACACTCAGTGGAATGAGGACAAACGTACACTGTTACAAATGGCACCAGTTTCCAGAGAAATGCATGATGAGTAAACTTGCAGCCTTGTTGAAGAACGTCAGACGTTTCGGGCCTGGAGATATGGCCGTGACAGAAAAAAAATAAAAAAAATAAACAAGGAATAGATTTAAACACTGAGTGAGTCCGGGGATGTGAGACGTAGGCCTGCGCCCAACTGATCCCGATCCCATAACCTAACGATGCCATTTGCATGGGGAGCAGAGGGTTGGCGGGAAGAAGTCAAACGCATCACTGCCATCACATCCGCACCGCACAGCGATGAGAAGACCGTCGATGAAGACTGTCCGCGTGTTGCAGGAAGGTTGTCTTCGCTCATCTCTCCCCGCACGTGCCTGGAGCTGGCACAGTACCTTTCTGTCGCTCTCTCCCTGTGCGCGCCTGGAGCTGGCACAGTACCTTTCTGTCGCTCTCTCCCCGCGCGCGCCTGGAGCTGGCACAGTACCTTTCTGTTCAGGGTGGAAGCAATATGTGTTTCTCTTTCTGAAAGTGGTCCGTGCAGGAGGTGAGTCCAGGCGGGATGAAAAGTGTCCTAGGCCCTTGGTTGACACATACACACGTAAATACACACACGCACGCACACACACACACACGCGCACACACACGCGCACACACACACACACACACACACACACACACCTCTAAATATACTGGCTCAAGATTCCTGTCCTTTGGGGGGCGTAATTTGAGAAATCCAAAACCATTTCCTATCCTCACAACAGTTTGAATGTCCTTGTCGGTGGAGAATATACACGCTCCTGCCCCCTGGTGGTGAATGTACAGTACATGCTCCTGCCCCCCGAGTTGTTATAGATGCAGATGCATGAACTGTGCATCATGACTTAGCTCCAGGCATTTACAGAAAGGGATCTGCTTCTGTAACAACATGATCCACTCACGGTGAAAGTAAAGCTGAGAATGAAGAATCAGTTGGGTTTCTTTTTGTCTAGTTGGCAAGTTAAAGACAGGCCCTTCATGTGATGTATCCTCCTGACTGGTGTTCTGTCATAAGCAAAGTGAAGGAGATACTGGAATAGTAAATGAGTTTGTTTGTAGTTTGGTAGTTACAGAGTACGCAGGTTGAGCCTTGGTAGTGTGTAGCCAACGTCCCCGGGACGTCATGCCGGGTCGTTATGTTCTTCCGTTGTTTCAGACTGATCGAGCCCCCTGCTGGAGAGGGCTCAAAACAACGGGGGCCTGTTTGAATGGCTGGAGCCAAGATGGCGCATCTCCAAGACTTCCAGCTGCACGAAGGGTGTTAGCAGAGGCTGTCTGCTTTCACATGGAGGATCTTGGAGAAGCCAGGTCTCTTCTTCAGAGCCTGAAAGAAAAGGGAGGCAGGGATATCAGAATGCGTTCTTTCTTTTAATACATCCAACCCGTGTGGGATTTTCCCTAAATATATGAATGCGAGATCACTCTATTGCCCCCCTTGTAGACTTCCGTCTGTAGTAGCTTTCCCCTCATTTCTGTGATGAATAACTTAGCAGTCAAATTTTCTTAGATTGTTACATTTCGGGGAGAGTGGAACCTTGAGAAATCCCAAATTGGATCAAATACAAACGCGAAGCAAGTAGATCTGAGGGCTGACTGTAACAACAGCAGCCACTTTCTGTGCTAGTATTAGAATGTGCCAAGACACTTGATTTACAACAGCAGCCAAGACGAAAAATATATACTGTATACCACATGCTGCTGCAGAAGAATGAGGTGCAGGTTATGGACACATAAGATTCCCCCTCTGCAGATTACAGAATCATTCCTCAAGAGGGTTGCTTAAATACCAGAGGAGAATGCTGGCTTCATTTCAACAGCACACTTAAAAAAAGAAAGAAGAAGCCGGGATAAGAATAAATCATATTATTGGTTACAGCTCTGGAGAGGTTACCTAACTGCTGTGAACAACCCCACCATCTCCAGTGCAGCATCCAAGAGGGACTCACTGTTAACTGACTCATAAAGGCACACCATAAATAAACGGCCTGGTATTTCACAGCTATTCCCATCTCTCTCTCGCAACTGAGCGGTCAGCTCTAAGGCATCTGACCGGACACACCCGCTCACAGCGCCAGCCAATCGCCCTCACCGACCATCAAGCCGACTTCAAGGTTTGAGTCATGATTTCTCATTGTGTAGTCGGAATAAAAATAGATGCGTCTTACCCACCGAACAGCTGGTAGCTGGATGATTGTAAGGGTTAGTCATGTGTATACATAACAACTCCAAAGACTTGCGGGAACATGGAAATACCAAGAGTCTCTGTGTTTGGACCACTAACTGAAATAGAAAGTGCAATAAGCCTGGTTTCAAACTAGGTTTCACTAATATACTACTTAGTTTGCGGATATTACCATACTGTATTTAGTGTGATCAACTGTTCAGAGGTCTGTATTTCATACATGTTGTAAAAACAGTAATATTCTGCAGATATGGTACAAATATGAGAGTGGAATATTGACAATTTTCTCTCTTTGTTTTCTCTTATCTTCTGCAGTATGTCTAGGGATATCTCTGAAAGCTGTGTGTGAGCTCAGTGTTACCTGCAGCTTGTTAACCATCTCATCAAACAGCTTCCTGGCCTCGGGGCTGTTTGGGTCTTCAAAGTAGTCTTCTATGCCAATCTGAACCACGATGGACTTCAGACTGCGGCACACGCCTACATGGGTGGAGAGAGGTTTGAGAGAACAGGAGCATAGATGTCATCAGGCTGCTCTCATAACAAAGCCGCTCTTGCAGTCATGAAAAGTAAATACACCATTTTGTATTCGATTCGATACAATTACTGAATCAAGTGAAACAGCAGGGAGGTCTCATGTGACAAACAGGGTGTAGTTCAACAGTGTTGCCGAGAGTAACGGAGTGGAGGTCGGGTGGGTGGATATATTTGCCTTTGGCTGTGGCGACCTGGGTTCAATTCCTGCCTCATGCAGAGAACTTTTCTGTTGTGAGTTAAGTTTTCATTTTCAGCAGAAGTTTGTATCTAACCATGACCAAAGCCCTACCCTTAACTTAATCAAGTTGTTTTAGTCGCCTATCCTTAACCAAAGTTTGAGTTGCCTACACCCTAATCTTAAACCTCACCTTTAACCAAATTAGTTTCAGTACAGCTGTTGTTTTAGTGTAGGTTTTGTGGCTGCCCTAAATCAAATACATAGGTACATGTAGGCTATAGTTCAAATCAAGGTGCATAATATTTCGTAATATATCATACATACACGTTATATAAGAACACATTGTATGCATTATTGTAGCTACTGACATACAGTGAATCAACACCTGCTGCTTTGTTCTACCAAAACTAACTCAGTCCTATTACAGAAGGACATCATTATAGTGAATTGCAAGACCTGTTTTCACCACAGGAACAATAATAACAATAATAATAATAACAATAACAATATGGGGGAATTAGGAGAAGGAGAAGAGATGGGTCTTGAGGCAGGATTGAAAAACTGAGGGACTCTGATTCTCTGATGTCAGAGGGGTGGGAGTTCCAGAGCCTGGGAGCTGCCCTGGAGAAGGCTCTGTCAACGAAACTGCGGAGGTTGGACTTGTGGGTGGAGAGAAGGCCGAATGCATTGGATAGGCCTACTGT
Source organism: Poromitra crassiceps (assembly GCF_964638095.1). Lineage (NCBI taxonomy): Eukaryota > Metazoa > Chordata > Actinopteri > Beryciformes > Melamphaidae > Poromitra > Poromitra crassiceps. The sequence goes on along the minus strand of NC_139626.1, from coordinate 37,653,836 downwards.
TGCTACTGTTGTGCAGCATCTGTTAGTGTTCAGACTCACTGTTGAAGTGCAACAGGGCCTTGGGGGTGACGGGGGTGGAGGTGAGCACCAGCATCTCCAGGCCCTTCAGGCCCTCCCTGCAGACCTCTGCTGCCACCTCCTGGTTGATCTCGCTCACATGATCCAGCTCCAGCACCTGCAGACGCATGCAGTTCCTCGCTGGCGGAAGGTGAAGGGAGGGGAGGAGGGGTTTGAGGACGGGTGTAGGGAGGGGTATGAGGAAGGATGTAAGGAGGGGTGTGAGGAAGGGTGTAAGGAGGGGTATGAGGAAGGATGTACGGAGTGGTGTGAGGAAGGGTGTAAGGAGTGGTGTGAGGAGGGGGAGTAGAGACGCAGAGATGGGGAAGCCAAGGTGGGAGAAGGTAGAAGGAATAGAGGGAAAGGAGAGAAGGTGAAGATGATTATACAGCAATGGCTACAGTAGGAGTTAAAGGTCCACTTTGCCAATTTTCACCCAATTTTGTATCATTACAAAATTAGTAGTATATGCAAATGGAGAATGTTTAACTTCACTCCATCTTGCCTGGACCGAGAGCTCCCCATCCATTCGCAGGACTTCCTGGTCCAAATGATGTCATAATGATGTCATTTGGATCAGGAAGTTCTGTGAATGAAGGTAGAGAGAGCAATACTGATAGTGATATAGTGACAGTGACACCATGGCAAACTGCTCCAAATGACATCATCAATGACATTGACGAGAACTACAGTATGAAAACATCCTAAATGAGAACTAAATTATAAAGAAATCATTGGTTTGATCTCAGAGTGATTTTCAGCTGCAGAAACAATGATTCAATTCATTCAGCAAACTAAATTGAAGTTGTAAGAATGTAGGAGGAGAATTCGGTAACTCACTGCAGTAACGGCTTTGTGTGCAGATCACAGATATTGCTGTAGTGTCAATATTTGGACAGCAATAGTTATCATTCTAGATGTGACAGTCCTTAACCGTTTCTGTATACTGTCCCTGAATGAATGAGCAGTGCAGTTAATAAATATAAATTGTAGTGTTATGTTATGCAGCTGCCACTACTGAAATTGAACACTATGGTATATACATATATGAATTACTATGTATATACACCCATACATATATATTTACCCAGTGAGGCGAGGCCCTGAATGCCACACCCAGCCCCACCCACACCAAGGGCACGGAGGTGCGGCCAGCATCTCCCTATGGTCTGTAGGCATCGGTTACTGAAGCGAGCGGGCTGTTGGCTGGGGGAGACAGAACACAGGCCATGTGCAATCCTTGAATAAACACAACGTGGCTCTTCATAATCTGCTGAAAATCAAAAAGGTGGAGAGGTAGTATATGTCCCTCAGTCTCTTACCATGGGTGTAGTGGCGCCACCTGCAGGGAGATGATGTCTCTGCAGCCTGCTCCGAGGGCCCAGATCACCTCCTGGCCAACTGGGTCTGTGGCACTCCTGGAGCAAAACAAACATACAGTGCAACATGTCCATATTAAATACATAGGTCAAAAATATAAAGTTAGAGCAAAGTCACTGGGGAACAACTGCAAACTCTTGTCCTTGTAGCACTGGTCTGGTCAGTGTGTGGCTTTCCATGAGGATCTTGGTCCTAAAATCCCCTCTCCTCCCTTTCTTCACACTACAAGTCAATGATCTTTAAAATAACTCAGGACATGCCCCCATATCAAGACATTCTGGGAAGAGGTGTCAAAAAGAATCAACAAAACGCTGGGTTTTGATGTCTGCATGTCCTTCCCCACGTTATATCTTGGACTTATTCCAAAGGATATGGATAGAAGTGACTTATACCTCCTGAAGATCTTTATGGCAGCTGGAAAGAAAGCCATCACAAAATGTTGGCTCCAGAAACATTACCCCCCGGTGGAGATGTTTATAAATATTGTAAATCAGTTACATCGAACGGAGCAGCTGACTTATAGTCTGAGGCTACATCTCTTTGGAGTAAATGGACACTTTTCCTGATCCATAGGGAGTGACTTTTGCAAATATTCTAGCTACAACTACATTGGTTGGCCCACGGTAACATTGTATTGTGTAACTGTTGCATCACATCATAGTTTGTGACCTCTCCTGACCTCCTGTTGTTGCTGTTGCTGTTTTGTTTTTGTTATTGTTTGTCCTGTGTGTATTTTCTCTTGAAAAAAGGATGTAAAAATAAAGTATTAACACGTTCACTGCCAATGACGTATTAATACGTCAAAAATAATCCAACGGTTGACTGCCAATGACGTATTAATACGTCAAAAAAATGATTTTTTTTTTTTGACCGTGGGATGTGCATCTAACCCTTTTACATCTCTTATATAATTATTGGAGCCACCGAACGTTTACAACCCATTCCACCGAGCCACTAAGTGGCGACAGTGCTCTCCTGACTAGAGGAAGGCAAGCAAAAAGCAGCCATTCTCATGAAAATGGATGGGGGAAAACGCTTTCGTTTTCGCGCTGATTGCTGGCGATGCGGGATTGCAAATTTGCATAATAGATTACAGGTGGAACACACTTTGAAACACGCAGCATAAATATGACCAGAATCGCAAAAGCTTCTCTCAACCAAAACTCCAAGAAGCGAGCGAGTCCATCCAGACTTCCTCAAACAGCGGCCGCGCAGACAGGCAGCAGCAGCAGCAAAGCAGTGAGACTGGTGACAAGCTTGTGACGGCCGCTGCAGCCAAGAAGAACGCCCACGGAGGGAGTAGTTGGAAGCAGAGGGGGGTTTCCTGCTGTTATGGAGGAAATTACTGTTCAAAACTATTGTTTAGATGTCTGACTCTTACTGATGCCAAAAATGAATGGTTAAAGTGACTGTTCTATCGAATTTCACAAAAAGCCGTTTATCTCTGAATAATTTTTCTGACGCTGAAACCATGCTGTATTCAACTGCTAATGCTTACATAACTACTAACTCTACAAACTAACTCTTTTAGACAGAGAAAGCACACATTCTATTAGTTCTTTTGAGATATTGTGTGTTCACAAAATCTTAGCAGAAAAGAATCCTCGGGTCTTGAAAGATGAGCCAGAATCCTCAAAAAACCCCTCTGGCAGAAGCTAACTACAGTAAAAAAAAAACGTCTGGCAGTGAATGTGTTAAAAAAAAAAAGAACTCAGGACTACAATGCATGGGTGAAACCATGCCCTGATCACATGATCACAACAGTAGTGAGAGCTGTAATAATACACTATTTATTTGCATTTCTGTCTTATTTGTATCTCATTAAATCAGTCATACAGACAGAGTACTGTCTAACTTCTATCTGTAGACAGGTTGCTACGCAAAATATCGCATAATGATCAACTGTTACTGCTAATAATGGCTAGCCTGGCTAGAGCTAATCCTGGCTGGTTTTCTGACTGTTTTACTGGAACGCAGTGTGACATCATTGCCAGCTGGGACTTCCAAGTTCCCGACGCAAATGGAAGGCACCATGAGATGCTTGATGAATGAGCGGTGGAGTTGCGTGTCGTCTACCTGTAGGTGACGGCCTGTAGGGCTCGGCAGTAGCAGCTGGCCAGCCAGAGGGAGCGGTCTGTCAGCAGGTTGGGGCAGTGAGACACCTTCAGGATCAGCAGGTTGCTTCCCGTGGCTTTCAGTATGGCCTCCAGACCCTCCTCCAGACAGCCACTGAGAGGGAGCGCGGGGAGAGAGACAGACAGAGCAGGGGTGCTTAGTCCGGGTAGAGATGAACCGGGGGGAGGGGGAACTGGGGGGGGATAGCGTGATCCTCCCATGCGCTACGTCCTGCCGGTGAAACTCCTCGCTGTCAGGTGAAAAGAAGCAGCTGCCGACTGCGCATGTATCGGATGAAGCATGTGATAGTTTACGGCTCTTCCCAGATCGACAGAATGTCCATGTCTGCCTTTGAGCTGTAATACATTGTGAAACCCATAATGGAATAGAAGAATATTCATTTAATTGACAGAGAGGGTAAAGAGTACAGAGAGGGTAGAGAGTACAGAGAGGGTAGTCTGAGAGTACAGAGAGCGTAGAGAGTACAGAGAGGGTAGAGAGTACAGAGAGGGTAGTCTGAGAGTACAGAGAGGGTAGAGAGTACAGAGAGGGTAGAGAGTACAGAGAGGGTAGTCTGAGAGTACAGAGAGGGTAGAGAGTACAGAGAGGGTAGTCTGAGAGTACAGAGAGGGTAGAGAGTACAGAGAGGGTAGAGAGTACAGAGAGGGTAGGGTAGAGAGTACAGAGAGGGTAGAGAGTACAGAGAGGGTAGGGTAGAGAGTACAGAGAGGGTAGAGAGTACAGAGAGGGTAGAGAGTACAGAGAGGGTAGAGAGTACAGAGAGGGTAGGGTAGAGAGTACAGAGAGGGTAGAGAGTACAGAGAGGGTAGAGAGTACAGAGAGGGTAGTCTGAGAGTACAGTGCAGTGTGAGCATACTGAAATGAGAAAGGAAGTCACATGTTAGTTAGGTAGATGAGAGTAGTGTGGCCTTGCAGCTCAGTGGCCTTGTGGTCTTAGTGTCCGCCCTGAGACTGGGAGGTCGTGAGTTCGATCCCCGGCCGAGTCATACCAAAGACTATAAAAATGGGACCCATTGACTCCCTGCTTGACACTCAGCATCAAAGGGTTGGAATTGGGGGGTTAAATCACCATGTGATTCCCGAGCGCGGCGCACGCTGCCGCTCACCGCTCCCCCAGGGGATGGGTCAAATGCGGAGAACAAATTTCACACATTGTGTGACAATCAGTGGGACTTTACCTTTACTTACCTTTACCTTTATCTCCTTCTAGAAAGAGAATGTGTCTGTACATCTCTCTCTCTCTCTCTCTCTCCCTCTTTCACACAAAACACCTGGACCAACTGGATACGCTTGTTTCAACTTCAAAATCATTACATATTCAATCACGCCATGTTGGCATCCTCTCATCAATCAATCAGTACGACGCATGCAACGATTACCAATAGCAAAACTATTCATATCGTAATCATAAAATATCCCAAGGAGACTGTACGTTTAAAGAGAGACGTATGGCTATTACGACATCCCTAACTGTGCATGCACTTCTGTTTCTACTGTACGTGTGTGTGAGTGTGTGTGTGTGTGTGTGTGTGTGTGTCTCACCGTGTGCTTTTGAGGTACTCCTCCTTGGTTTCCTTCTTGCCCCTCTGTCGTGGTTTGAGGTTTTGCAGGATGAGCGAGTGCGTCTGAGTGCACCATTGAGACAGCGTGCCCAGGAACTGAGAAAGAGACACCAGGATGACTGCATATATATATATAGTATGAGTATAGTATATACTGCAAAAAGCAACAAAAAGGTTCAGCGTAAACCTGCCTTGACAGGCTCTGAAACGGCCTTGGAAGTGATTTGATTTGATTCGATTTATTTAGCACAATTTAAAAAGAAAAACAGTGCAAGGAGGGAACGAAGCCCAAAGGGCTTGTACAGAGTTCCACTCCCATCATCTACTGCAGTGGATACGTAAAACACAAGATAAACAAAGACATTTACAACATAGAAAAACTATAAACATAAACAACATAAAAGAAAACATGGTTACATAATATGGAAAATAATGACATTGAAGGTTAAGACATGATAAGATGTTTTTTCAATAACTTTTTGAAGGATGTGAAAGATAATGTGGACCTCAGAGACACGTCCAAATCATTCCAAAGTTTGAAGTGCTCTCCTGCGATTACAAACGATTGAGTGCGTACATAGTTAGCTACAGTGTTCACCGTGGAAGAGATGCGAGCGTTCTCCAGCAGCACTCTGGTCTCACCTTGGAAGAGATGCGAGCGTTCTCCAGCAGCACTCTGGTCCACACGGCCGGGTGACGGGCCACGAATTTCCAGTCGCGGCAGATCTCGGCGGCCCGCAGCAAGGTTTTGGTGTCCAGGTAGGTGAAGATACAGAAGAGGGCCGCGCGCATCTTCAGGATCTCCGGGCTGATCACCTCGTTGGATTTAGACGGGCTCTTGTCATGGCGGCACGGCTTACTGTACACGCCTTCAGACCGACCTGTGCGAAGGGAAAGAGCGCTGTTTGTTTTCAACTGAACGCCATGAGGCTGTTGTAGAAGCACAATTCAAATATGAGTGAATTAATTGAACTCAGAATGTCATGCTATACTTTACAGTTAGCAAAAATCTCTAAAGAAGACATTTAAATAATTGCAAAATCAGAAATGTTAAAACGGTATTCTGTCACATGGTGGCGCCAACTTTCAACTTGACACAACACAACCATTTGTTCCCTTCTTCTTTTTCTTCTATTTATTTCTATGTATTGGCTGATACCATGTGTCTAATCAAAGCCAAGCGTATCCCTCCAAGCAAGATCGCTCCTAGATGATTCATTGTATCTTTGGCCTTGGAAGGCGTCCTCTTCAAAGCAACAGGGCTATATGAACCATTGCCTATACTCTCTCACTCATTATCTTTCTCTCTATCACTCACACACACACACACACACACACACACACACACACACACACACACACACACACACACACACACACACAGCCTACGCGCAGTATTGCAAAAATGAACTGAACAGCCGTGTGTTACATGCTTAGAGAAACTGTGTGCTTGTAGATACATAGTAACCATCTGATAAAAGCTGGCAGAGACTCCCAATAAGGAGAATTACCTCAGAGCATAAGAATGACATTAAAAGCATAAACCATTTAAAATGTAGATTATTACACGAGAAGAATCCATGTGAGTTTATGCGACAGACCTAGCAGTCCAGACAAATCTGTCAAGAGGACTCTGGCCCAGTTTTGCACCTTCCCGGACTGCTGTGCTACACCTGCTGCTGTGCTACACCTGGTGCTGTGCTACACCTGGTGCTGTGCTACACCTGGCACTTAACACTGAACCCACCAGCAGGACTGCTGTGCTACACCTGGCACTTAACACTGAACCCACCAGCAGGTGGAGAAAATGGAGGGCAGCAGCAATGAGTTGAGCAGGGCAGGAAACTAAGAGAGATATGGACAGTCAGTGTTGGATCTGAAATGTGTGGATGCGACTGGCTCCGTTACTTGGCTCCCTCTCTCACAAAAGCCCAGAGCTTAGTTTTACTGCATTTACACTTACAGACACCCTCTATCTCTCAAACACACAGCACAAATTGGCTACATGTAATTCAAACTCATATTTTGATTGGCTCAAAATATATGAAGTTATCCTTTTTTGTCCCCGTGGGGAAATTCATCCTCTGCATTTGACCCATCCTCTAATAGGAACCTTCCTAGAACTAGGAGCAGTGGGCAGCCGCAGTGCAGCGTGACCAACTCCAGTTCGATTGGCAGTGCCTTGGTCAGGGGCACTGACAGGAGTATTACCCCTAACTAGGGCTGTCACTTTTTCCCAAAATAAAGTTCGAACGAACTTCGAATTGCCCGCAAAATGTTCGAATATATTCAAAGGTTTATTAACCTTAAAAAAAAAAAAAAAAAAATGCAGGCCAGGCCACCGGGCATCGGCCCGACGTGCCCGATTATGCAGTCCGCGCCTACCGGTTACATCGTATAAATATATATAATATAATATTAAATATTAAAAGAATATAAAAAAAAAAATCCTCAGCTGTCCTCATGGTCCAGTCAGTCAGCTCCTCTCCGCTGCTGTGTTAGCTTGGACGCTCACAGTCACAACACTGCCTCACAAACTTGGCTGCATCCAACTCGAGACAACTTTTCAGACCCTGGAGACAATCTTTCTCAGAAGAGACTTAACGCGACAAATCTGGAGACTTTTTCTGACATGGGATTAACATTACCAGCAAGCAGCAGTTGGTTAATTTGGTTAATAAAAAAAAACAAAAAAAAAACGAACATGGCAAATTACATTCGAACATGCCCCTCCTCCCCCACATTCGAAGTTAAATTCGAATTTCGAATAAAAAGTGACAGCCCTACCCCTAACATACATGTCTTTGATGGTGGGAGGAAACCGGAGCATCCGGAGGAAAGTTAACCCACACAAATATGGGATGAAGATGCAAACTCTACACAGAAAGGACCTGGGATGGACCGGGGTTTGAACCCAGGACCTTCTTGCTGTGAGGCAACAGTGCTGCTAACCACTGAACCATCTATCTCTCTCAAACACAGATACTGTACACAGAGCTGAAAGACTACAGTGATAGGAGCAGCAGTGAACGCAGTATTTTGTTTGTTTTGACAGACAGAGGAGCTATGGGACCCCTTGCCCTCAATTTGTTCCATATAATCTCACATCTAATCTAGACTCCAGGATTTGTAAAATGGTCTTTCACCAGCCAGTGGGTGACACAGCTCCTGTCCCACAACTGCAGCTCATCCTGACCTAGATTCAGATCAGCCACTGTTCCTCTGGGAGTCATCTCAAGGCAGACTATGATACTGCTGGTCTGTTCCTCTGGGAGTAATTTCAAGGCAGACTATGATACTGCTGGTCTGTTCCTCTGGGAGTAATTTCAAGGCAGACTATGATACTGCTGGTCTGTGAATCTGGGCTCCGGTGTGTCAGCAGTTTAGTCAGGCATGCTCCTTGGCTCGGCTGGTTTACGCAGAGCCCCTACCTGTGTTGGGGCGGTAGCCGGCCCTGCCGTGGTGAGGGTAGGGGGCGGCAGACTGCTGGACTTCAGCCACGGCCCTCCTCTCCTGCTCCCACATCTCCACCTCGGATTCGGTGGTGCGGGAGCCCACGTCCGACACGTCTCCCTCCTCCCCCTCGGTGCTGTTCCGGTACGGCCGCCGCTGCCAGTTCTGGATGGCCTGCTTGCGGAGGCCCCAGCTCCGGGACACGCCGCCGCCCCCGGGGGAGCGCTCGTAGCCCCCCTCGCCCAGCCGGCACTGGACATGGTAGTACTGGGCCTCGGGACAGTCCTCCATGGGGTGCATCTCTACACTGTCGCTGTCGTAACCCCCAGAGCCTTGTGAGACGGACTTGAGGCGCCCTGATGCACTATGGGAAAAAAGAAGGGAGTGAGTGACGAGTAAGACTAGCAAAAACGAATTGATGATGATAGCACCCCCCCACCCCCACCCCAGGTGTGCCCCATAGGTGGTCCCCCTATTGTATTATGAAAATTAATACGGTAATGATAATCATCATCATGGTCATCATTATCATAATAAATAGATTAGTGCGACTGATAAGGAAGAGCTGCATTTCAGGATCACAGGATTTACAGTAGAGCGAGGGTGGCTTTTGTACATGCTTCAACAGTACTTAAAATAACCACCCTCCCAACACGAATAATGAGCAGTTACAAATATCAGCCTCTCAGAAAGTAGGACATTTCTCTTTTTTTCCGCTATTTCTTCCTGGTTCCTTCCCCCGTTTCTCTTTGCATAATGAAGAGAGAGGAAGCATCTGCCTTCTGCATGCAGCACATTGGGAATGACAATGAAAGAGTATCATGGAGAGGTTGCCAGTTACAATCTCTCGTCGTCATTCCTGCACTGCAGATGAGCTGCATATTATGCCGCACATTTGAATTCAGATCCACCCAAACCTACAGTAGCAAAGCTCTTTGTATATTATAACAGCAATCTAACAGAGGACAATGACAAAATCGGCATTTTTGTGTCAGCTACTTTCTAATGATATGGATGCAATTGCAAAGCAATAACCTCTATGCCATAAAAAAAACTACAACGACCGCAACGCGGACTTATGCCTCCGCCATTAATTCATTCTTAAGTCCAAATCGCCATTTGAGGCAAATTGGAAGAAATTCCGTCAAGGCGCTCCTGAGATGTTGCATTACAGAACTTGGAAATTGGGTGTGTGAGGTCACAGTGACCTTGGACTTTGACCACCAAAATGTAATCAGTTCATCCTTGAGTCCAAGTGGACGTTTGAGGCAAATTAGAAGAAATTCCATCAAGACATTCCTGAGATATCGTGTTAACAAGCTTGAAAATGGCATTCAAAAGGTCACAGTGACCTTGACCTTTGATAACTAAAATGGAATCAGTTCATCCTTGTGTCCAAGTCGATGTTTGAGCCAAATCAGAAGAAATTATATCAAGTCGTTCTTGAGATATCGCGTTAAAGGATGGCTTTACCGTGGGGAATATGAATATATATTAAATCTCACGCCCCTAAGGTTTTCGAATCCGTTTAAATTTTTTAAATTGGAGGTTCACTGCCTGAGATATCAACCGAAATCCACTCTGTGTGAAGGGGGGGGGGGGGGGGGGGGGTGGTGGGGGGGAGGTGCGGGTGCGGGGACTCGAAATCCTACATTTCCCACAATGCACTGGGCTCGCGTGGCCTTCGTTTCCATGCCCACCCCTCAGGCATTTGGCTGATATCAAACTCCAGTAGGTGGCGGTAATGCACATATATGTTTGCCGCCATAAAACTCAAAGAAGAAGAAGAAGAAGGCTTCGACAATAAAACATATAGAGAAGAAGAAAAAATCGAAAATAAAATTGCCTCCAAATTGCACCAAATTTAAACCGAAGTATATATGTCGGGAGATGTCTTCATAAAAAAAAATTCATGCATTTTAAGGCATTTTCGTAGGAGTTACGTGCATCTGATGTTGTAACTATTTTCTGTAAAAATGTGTAAAAACGGGTACATTGCTCAGCGTTGATTTCGTTACTTCAACGCACCTACTACTAGATGTAAAATTTGACAAGCTTTCCAATGCCGCCAGTCCCGTGTCTGTCCGTGCTTCCGTTCCCGAGATCGGTCTCTTTGCAAGGAACTATGGAAAGCTAATATTAGCTACAGCAGGCTATGCGGTTGAAAAAGATGGCTGCCTTTTTGTCGCTCTGACGCGTTTTGCGTCAGAGCGACATGGAAATAATGTGAGAGATGCTTGATATCTCTGGCTGTAAACAACCAATTTCAAAAATTTCAACGGATTCGAAAACAGGGGCGTGAGATTTAATATATATTCATATTCCCCACGGAAAAGCCGTCCTTTAACAAACTTGGGAATGGCGTTCGTGAGGTCACAGTGACCTTGAACTTTGACCACCAAAATGTAATCAGTTCATCCTTGAGGCCAAGTCGATGTTTGAGGCAAATTTGATGAAACTGTCAAGGCATTCCTGAGATATCGCGTTAACAAGCTTGAAAATGGCGTTCGAGAGGTCACAGTGACCTTGACCTTTGACCACCAAAATCTAATCAGTTCATGCTTGAGTCCAAGTCGATGTTTGAGGCAAATTTGATGAAATTCCGTCAAGGCATTCCTGAGATATTGCGTTAACAGTCTTGAAAATGGCGTTCGAGAGATCACAGTGACCTTGGCCTTTGACCTTTGACCACCAAAATCTAATCAGTTCATGCTTGAGTCCAAGGCGATGTTTGAGGCAAATTTGATTAAATTCCGTCAAGGCATTCCTGAGATATCGCGTTAACGAACATCGGACGGACGGACGGACGGACAACCCGGATCCATAATGCCTCTGGCCTGGCTATCGCCGGCGGAGGCATAAAAATTGTCAACAGTAAAGTGGTAGAATACAATGATATTAATTAAAACTTCAATGGAGATATTTTCAAATATCACAAGTCACAAATGACCAGAAATACATATTCAGTTGGGTTTGCTAGTGACTAGTGATTCCCTAGTGTCACAGTAAAAATATAATAATAATAATAATAATAACAACAATAATAATAACAACAACAATAAAGCTATACAAGTTAAATCAGTGGAGCATAATCAATCAGTGGAATTAGATAATTGGGTAAAGATGATTATTTGAGAAAGTGACAGCATGACAGCGTTAATTAGCTTCCTGATTAGTAATGCACAGTGGGACTGAATGTGAGGGACGGAGCCATTCTGGTGTAAAACTGACGCACGCAGAACAAAGACTGTTCCATAATTATCTGATGAAGCCGATGTGGATAAATCAGAGAGACTTGTTTTGCACCCAAGATGGAGACCGTTTATATACATCTAGGGCCAAAAATAGAATCTACCGGCATAACAATCATCATCATCCGACTTGATGAACAATTATTGATGAGCAGAGACAGAAGGCTTTGAGGGTTGTTGTCGTTGGGACACGCATGATTCAATGGGGAAGGCCTGAGAGGGTCTGTGTGACGTCACGGGAAAGACACACATTCACACACCAAATGGGAATGACAGTTGTATTAGACAGAAGATTATGCCATGTCAATGTGTCTGACATCTCAAGCAGACATCCAGAAAACCTGCACTCACAAAAACACTATAAAATAAAATAAAACAAAAAATACTATGGCCACATGGGGTGTATACGTTTGAAAATTAGTTGCAGCCAATGAATATGTCTTCTTATACAGACCGAAGGCCAATTACAGTAAGTGAATTAGACATTATACAGTGATGAGTAGTATAGGAACATCAAAGAGCAAATCTACAGAGGTTATTGTAAGCCGTATTCAGAGGTAGAGGCTTAGTTTTTGATGCATTTTGATAAACGACATCGGCATGCTCAAGTTTCAGTCGGGTATTAAGTGTAAACCAGTTTCTAGAATGAAATAAAACACTGGTTCCAAAATTAACTTTGTGCAAAATGTGATTAATATGAGGTTTTAATGTAAGCTCGGAATCGAGCCATACTCCCAAGTAGTTAATTTTATCAACTCTATGCAGAGAAGTACCACCGTAATTCACTGGTGCGTCACTATCATGGAGCAAGCCAGCTGAGCAGGAATCCACTCTTGTGTGCATACAGTATATATATTACTTCTGATTGGCGGGAAATGACTACAGGCTCTTGACTTGCGTCCCCAAAATAGGAAGTGCTACAAATGTGGTGGGAGAAACAATCTAAGGTGGAATCAGACGTAAGTCGTAGAAGTAGAGCTGAAAACTGTCTGCAGGCTGAACTTGAGGAACAAACAGAGCCAGCAAACACATCTTCTATATCAGTGGTTCTCAGCATGGGGTCTGGGGCTACCCAGGAGTCCTCGAAGGGGTTCCAGAGGGTCCGCAGCAAAAAGGGAAATATTTTCTTTTCACTATAATTTCAGGTAACACAATGACAGAGTGTATGAGTATTTTTCTCATGTGTTTCATACACTTTCTGTAAAACATCTAAAAGCTCAAATCTTGATGGGGGACCCTGGGACAAAATCTTATCAAATGGGGGTCTGTGGTCTACTTTGTGTCAGTTTAGGGGTCCTTGATGCAAAAAAAAAGTTTGAGAACCACTGTTCTAAATTTACATCAGTTAGCATAACTAGCACTGAATATGACCTGCTGTATGAATCGTGGAGGCGTCAACAATGGCACTGCGGCTGCTTGCACAGAGGCCAGGCAGCATGCGCAGTAGATGGTGTGTCCCAGAGGCCAGGCAGCATGCGCAGTAGATGGTGGTGGAGAGTTGGATTTATGGTAGGGCGGCGCATGACATTTTCAAGTGTCGCTTGACAGGAATAAACGAGTCGCACAACGTTTGTAATGTATGCTGCTTTCAGTAGCGTTTTTGTGTGATTGCTACATGTATGAAGGAGTAGGGCCGTTTTAAAGGGAGCCCGCAGTGGAGTTTGCCCTTGTCTCTCACGTTGAGTCTATCCGAGTCCTATAGGCAAAAAATAACCACCTATCTTCATCTCCCTGCCTGGGTTTTGACAGACCACGGCTCGCTCCTCCACTCCGCCTATGCAGAGTCCTGCTGGTTTTCCCGGGGGAAGGTAGCTGCTGGCCAAGGCAGGCTGACTGTCACACACCGCTAGACTGACGGAACTCTCACATGTCACTACATTCTTAGTGACTCTAGCCAATCCATTGTGCAACAAAATATGACGGCGTCCCGCGGACATTACAAAATTCCCCAGGTGCCAGAGACACTTTTTTCTGTGGCTAAAGACGTCACACCTGTCGAGTGACATTTTCTAAAGTGTTGAGCGACGAAGCATGAACTGGGCTTTACGTGGCTCCACATAACTGACACAGTGTGTTTCACTTACAGCAGCTCTTACTACATAAGAAAGATGAGGTGTGCTCTGGGTTGGTTGTGTGTGTGTGTGTGTGTGTGTGTGTGTGTGTGTGTGTGTGTGTGTGTGTGTGTGTGTGTGTGCGTGCGTGCGTGCATGCGTGTGTACAGTACATGCGTGCGTGCGAAAGACAGGCCTGCTGCTCTGGTCTACTGAAGTAAATCTGTTTCCAGTACAGGTTGAATCAGTTCCGGAGCACTAGATCACCAGCTAAACCAGAAATTCTGCGTTCTCTTGGGAGATAAAATAAATAATAATAATAATAATAATAATAATAATAATAATAATAATAATAATAATAATAATAATAATAATAATAATAATAATAATAAAAAAATAAAAAATAAAAAAAAAAATAACAATTTGTATAGCCCTCATGTCAGCTCATGTTCATACACCTGCCAACTTGTCCTACAAGACACTGCACAGCTCCCTAAATAGCCGACTCTGTGCGCGAGGCCCTATATTAATACACTATTAATTAATAATAGTACTATTAATTATTATTAATTAATAATAATATAATTAATAATATAATTAATATATTAATTAACAATACTATTAATTAATAATAGCTCACATTTGGTTGCACTCTGTAGCTTTACCATGAGGCCCAAACAATTTCATCTGAAGCTGCAGGACTGTCAATGAAATGTGCTATCTGTGTAGCACTTTTCCAAAATGATGAACCAACCTTATATTGTCAGTGTGAAATCATTTGCCCCATGGGCTGGGACCCTGCTAATGGCAGCTTGCAGCTGTATTGCTTATTTAAATGATCTTAAGGAGATGAGCAAAGAAAACTAATTCCTAATTGCACTATACTGTATGTAATATGGCAATTGGGAGCTCAAATAATCATCAGTTTAGTGAGCTACAATTGTGTGAGTGTCTCTGTACTTGTACTGCAGAACATAATCGTATCTAAAAGCCACCTACTGTAGGGCACAGTGCTCCTTTGGGTGGATCCCATTTCAATCCGATCTACAATGTCAATGATCTGGTATTCTGGATGTGGAACAGGCGCGGTGTGCTGCCTTACCCGGTGCTGGGGGAGGAGCTTGACTTACCCAGTGCTGGGGGAGGAGCGTCGGTCTGACACCTGGTACATCCCCCTCGTGCTGCCAGAGACGCTGGAGTTTCTCTGGAGAGAGAGGAGACGATGCAGTCGACAGAAAAAGGGAGGGAGGGGGGCAGAAAAGTATTATTACTACAAGGTCTCTCCACCACTTTGCACTTGTCACATCGATGATTCACAGTCCCACAATCCTGCACCAGCACACAGCTGACAGCTGGATGGTTAAATCCAAAGAGAAACATCTAAATTCGGTAAGCAGGGTTTGTTTGAGCATCACAAAAAATGTAAAAAGAAAAAGAAAAAAGAAAGTCAAATGGTCTTCTAATGGCTCATTTCCACCACATTTTACTGCCCTGCACAGCTCGTCACCAGTCGGCTCTACTCGTTTCGGCCCGATGGATGTTCTGCTTCGACCGCCAATCATCTGCCCCCGCCTACCCCTGCCCACAGCTGGTCGTCATAGCGACCGCATATCTGTCCTCCGCCTGCTATAGCCGAAGTAGGCTATAACATAAACATAACATAACGTTACAATTAAATCCATCCACAGAACTTTTAAACTGTTTATGAAATACCGGTGCCTCTAAATGACCTACAGTGTACATGGGCGAATGTGACAATCGGCCAGGAGATGCATGCGCTGCGCTGCGCGGGGACAGGAGAGGCGCTACAGACAGAGTGTGAAGCCTCTACCCTGGCGGCCTCTCACCAGGCAAGACCGCGGCTTCACCAAAGACCCGCTGCGGCCTAGCGGAGCGCTGCACTCAACTCATTCACTCAACTACAGGAGCTCCCTGAGCAGCGGACTTTTTTCTCTCTGAAAACAATTGAAACCAATGCCACGATTTTATTTCACCAGAGGCGAAGGCAGCAACACAAAACTGATGGAAATAACACAACAGAAGAGAAGGTAAGCCCACTAAACTGGTATGCAGCATTGCATTGATAGACAGAGTAAACACGATCAGTCGTCAACAATGTTTTCACGTCACCGTATGAACCCGGGTTGACAGAATAGAACCTCGACGAAGCAGGTACGAAAAGTAGCACGACTCGACCCCAATACAACCCGGGCTGGGACGGTTTTAACCGGTGGAATGAGACAATTTATCGAGTCGAGCGGAGCGGGATCGCGCTACTACCTGCGGTGGAAATGGGCCACAAGGTCCTGGGTTCGATCCCCACCTGGGACGCTGTGAGCGCTGAAGGAGTGCGTGCCCGTCCGCATGTCCTCCAGTGCCCATCACCCGGGTGGGGTCGTGAAAAGGCCCTGTCTGTGTGGAGTTTGCATGTTCTCCCCGTGCCCCCTGGGGGTCTCCTTCATATAGGAACCCCACACCAAAACATGCACTATCCTGGTCGCTGATGTGGTGCCACCTCTGGTCGTTAGGGGCGCCTGTTCGGAGGGAGGTTGAACTCGTTGGAATAGCGTGAACCTCCCACGTGCTATGTCCTACCGGTGAAGCTTCCCCTGTCAGGTGAAAAGAAGCGGCTGGCTAACTGCCCATGTCTCGGAGGAAGCACGGAGCCAGTTTTGGCTCTCCCCAGATCGGCAGAGGGTGGAGCAGCAACCAGGATAAATAAAGAATTAGCACTAATGGGGGATAAAAATGGGATAAAAAAATCTTCTAAGATAACTTCTAAGAGAACTATTTTAATGGGGCTAATTCTAGTTTGCAAGAAAAATTGTGTTGAACCAATTCCCTCATCACTTTCCTAACAAGACAGCTATCTGTGATTAATAGCAAACTCTTGGGACTTCTCACCATATTAGTTTATACGACAGCAATTGGTTAGTGAATGAGCCGAGGCTGCAGACAGTATCTTGGCTCTCAGCGATAGTGATCCGTGGCGAAGATGGATTTGCCTGAGCATCAGTCACACAAGACATAATGAAGGAGCTAGTTTCTCTCTCTCTCAGATGGATCTCTCCACTACACTCCCCATAGAGATATCACTGTTCTATATATGTGTCAGTGACACTGCCTCTCTGTTATCAGATCAGCTTGGCATCTTGAACAAGAGCAAGAACTGGTTTCCATGGCAGCACACAGAGCCGTGCGGTGGAGCTGGCCACCTCTTTCTCACGAAGTGTTGGATAACGATTTCAGTAAGTGACATTTTCAAGAACAGGAAGTGTCTGCGAATATATATTTTTATCAACATTTAATCAGGCAAAGTAAGAGAGAGGAGATGTTATGCAAGCTGCAGCGTGCCCAGGGGCGAACGAACAGCCAATGTTCCCGTTTGCGTAGCATGTGGCCGCATTATGTGCAAGTCCAGCAGCCTCTGGTCAGCATGTAGCCTGTGGCAGAGCTGAGTGCCCAGCAGAGAGGCACAGAGGCTCCGCTGCAAATCAAAGTCCCAACCTCACAATCTCAGCCTTCTGCAGTCTTTATTAGTCACAATGCACCAATGCATGGACATACATATTGAACACACACACACACACACACACACACAGGTGCAGCGCCGTGAAACTTGTCCTCTGCATTTTTCCCATCCTGGCTCGTCCTCCACGGGAGCAGTGGGCAGCTCCAGTGAAGCGCCTGGCGACCATCTTCTTCTAACCGCCACTGGTCGGACGAAGATCTTCTTGCATGTTTTTAGTGGGGGTCCATATTGATGTTATACGGATGAAACCCCAGGGGAGCACGAAT
Source organism: Poromitra crassiceps (assembly GCF_964638095.1). Lineage (NCBI taxonomy): Eukaryota > Metazoa > Chordata > Actinopteri > Beryciformes > Melamphaidae > Poromitra > Poromitra crassiceps. Next base: position 37,636,148 of record NC_139626.1, on the reverse strand, counting down.
GGAAAATGAACTGAACATCACTTGAGTATGGGACTAAAGAGATATACTGTACATTTCATTTATCCAAAGTGTGTAACTGGCGCCCCCTGCTGAAGCACTGGCACCCCACTACATGTTTTGTTTACATTACATTTACAATTTACAATTTCATTCTCCAATGTATTGTCTGGGCGTTTAAATTAATCCTATAATAAGAATGCAAAGTCTCTGTGTGTGAGCAGAAATTGTGTTCGGTCACAGCTATGCCATTTTTACATGTGATCGCGCTGAATCTTTCAGGAAGTCTAAAGAGCACGCCTGACTCTTTCAGGAAGTCTAAAGAGCACGCCTGACTCTTTCAGGAAATCTAAAGAGCACGCCTGACTCTTTCAGGAAATCTAAAGAGCACGCCTGACTCTTTCAGGAAATCTAAAGAGCACGCCTGACTCTTTCAGGAAATCTAAAGAGCACGCCTGACTCTTTCAGGAAATCTAAAGAGCACGCCTGACTCTTTCAGGAAATCTAAAGAGCACGCCTGACTCTTTCAGGAAATCTAAAGAGCACGCCTGACTCTTTCAGGAAGTCTAAAGAGCACGCCTGACTCTTTCAGGAAGTCTAAAGAGCACGCCTGACTCTTTCAGGAAGTCTAAAGAGCACGCCTGACTCTTTCAGGAAATCTAAAGAGCACGCCTGACTCTTTCAGGAAATCTAAAGAGCACGCCTGCGGGTGACCTAACGGAGTCAGATTTTTTAATTAGGTAAGTAGGGATGACTAAATTGGCAAAAAAGGCTAATTAGAGGCCAAAATGAGTCAACACAGGTTCAGCACCATGGGCAGCTCCATTCATTAGCTGCTGATGGAGCTCTCCTGAGTGAAGGAGCACAACTGAGCAGAGTTGGAGTCAGCCAGTGAAGCAGACTATGAAAGCCCTCTGGGGAGAGAGATGAAATGATTTGCGAGCGACCTCTGACCTATGACCCCTCCCCTGAGAGCTAGAATAGCGTCATCGGAGCACTCCCAAATCACGGAGGTGAGAGACCGTGATAACCAGCGGATCTCTTCCTAATAGAGGCTATCCCATACGACTATAAATACCCAGAGTAAAAGGCAGACACGTAAGTTCCCCCCGATGAGTAACAACACGTTAATCCTTTGTCCACCTCCGGGTCTTAATCTAGGACCTCTACCCCCTCCTCCCCGAACATCGGGTGGGCAGTCTACCGATACAGGTGGCCTTACGGCACTTTTTCCCTCCAGGGTGAAAGAATTTACTAACCTATATAGTAGAATCACCCAGTACATAATTTCTAGTGAGAGAAACGACGAGCTGAAGCCCGAGATCATTCTGTCATTTCTACATGCATGGAGGAGGCTAATTATCTGAACCCAAAATCATGCCTCTTACCTTATTGGATGTGTGGACCCTTCTCAATGATGTTTTGAAGAAGAAAAATAAATAAATAAAAATCCTTGGTTTTTATAGGTTTTATATATAAGTTAACACTTCTCCTTACAAAGCATACTATTATTGTCCATTACATTCTGTCCAATATAGATGACATCATTATCCAATGTACATTACCTTAATTTTCAACATGGAGTTCATTATACTCTCCCTATTTAAGTATCACTCTTGGCTTTTAACGATTTATTATCTGAGATGGCCAACCTGTCTAAATGTAACCTTGTGTATCTCTGATATGTATCTTGTTCCCATCTAATGTGGCTCTGGTGGTCTCCTCTCTCTCCCTTGTGGAGTCTATATCTGGTCTTTGTGCTCCAACCGTGTATTAACGGGGGATTTCCTGCACAGGCACTCGGACAGTGCTTCTTTTACCCTAATTCCGAACTTATTTCTTAATCTAATGGCCTGCCTAACACCTCTCTCTCCCTTGTGGAGTCTATATCTAGTCTTTGTGCTCCAACCGTGTATTAACGGGGGATTTCCTGCACAGGCACTCGGACAGTGCTTCTTTTACCCTAATTCCGAACTTATTTCTTAATCTAATGGCCTGCCTAACACCTCTCTCTCCCTTGTGGAGTCTATATCTGGTCTTTGTGCTCCAACCGTGTATTAACGGGGGATTTCCTGCACAGGCACTCGGACAGTGCTTCTTTTACCCTAATTCCGAACTTATTTCTTAATCTAATGGCCTGCCTAACACCTCTCTCTCCCTTGTGGAGTCTATATCTAGTCTTTGTGCTCCAACCGTGTATTAACGGGGGATTTCCTGCACAGGCACTCGGACAGTGCTTCTTTTACCCTAATTCCGAACTTATTTCTTAATCTAATGGCCTGCCTAACACCTCTCTCTCCCTTGTGGAGTCTATATCTGGTCTTTGTGCTCCAACCGTGTATTAACGGGGGATTTTCCTGCACAGGCACTCGGACAGTGCTTCTTTTACCCTAATTCCGAACTTATTTCTTAATCTAATGGCCTGCCTAACACCTCTCTCTCCCTTGTGGAGTCTATATCTGGTCTTTGTGCTCCAACCGTGTATTAACGGGGGATTTTCCTGCACAGGCACTCGGACAGTGCTTCTTTTACCCTAATTCCGAACTTATTTCTTAATCTAATGGCCTGCCTAACACCTCTCTCTCCCTTGTGGAGTCTATATCTGGTCTTTGTGCTCCAACCGTGTATTAACGGGGGATTTTCCTGCACAGGCACTCGGACAGTGCTTCTTTTACCCTAATTCCAGAACTTCTCTTAATCTAATGAGACCTGCCTACAGCATCTATGCTCTATCCCTGGTGGATTTGAAGCCATCTAAGTGACGGTCTCCCGTCTGACTCCCTGCCTATGCAGGAGAGCAAAAAGGCTCTGAGTTCCGTTCCTTTTATGTCATTGTAGTCGAGGGTGTGTCTATGTTTTTGCTGACTCAATGACTTCAATTCTGATTGGATGCTACATGATCCCTCTCCTAATGTTGGCCCTGTCCATCAACTGGGCCACCTCCCTTAGGTGTCTTGAACTCAATGATACTCTAACACTGAACCATCCTTATCTGAAAACATCCATCAACTTGGACACCTCCTATGGTCTTGAACTCAATGACACTCTCTTGCCACTCTCATCTGAAAACATGTTATGTAACAGGCTTACTTCAGCACACAACAATGCATTAATACAATTGTCATTTCAAACTTTGTGCATGTAACACAGACTATTTCAGCATACAATTAAAATCCATTCATATTGAGATTACATTTTTCACTTGGAAGTCCATAGACGCGTGTTCACATCCCTCAGTCAACACAATGCATTTCAACGATATAATACAATCCATGTTTCACGTGACATAATGGTTATAACATTGTGACTTCAGTGCACACAGGATATATAGAAAAACTTTGGTGAATAGCATTTTGATTAAATAGGAGTCTCCTCTCCTCCAGTCGGCTTTGCCCCCTCGCAGGTGGTGGAGCAAAAGTTCATCCAAAGTTCAGCTTTGCCAACAGAGAGGAGAGGCTGCATCCCAATTCTGTGAGTGAGGTCTGACTAAATGGTCAGTGATTGTGGGCACCAACGGGTATCCAGTCCCCAAAATTGTCAAATCAAATCATCAACATGCTACTATGGCCCGCCTTTCAACCTGTCATCTCAGACACATTTTGTTTTTCAGTCTGAAACGTGACTCCGACCCACGCGCCACTTGGGCTCCGTTGGGTTCATCTCATCCTATCATGGCTTTACCTTGTGATGCAGTCCCGGGACATTACTCAATATAATCAATGCTTCTACATTATTCAAAACTAAAAGCTACTTCTACAGCAACCGTTGTCAAAGTAGACAACTAGAAGCATCTCTCTCTTAATTTAAATTAACTATGACAGTACTTAAATATTGCTGTTTATTAGAAGTATTAGATAATACTATTGCGTTATTTCAATACACTATTCTGTTTTGATAAAAAAAAACAAATGCTAAATCTAAACACACTAGGGAATGTTATTAGAAAATTACAGTTTTACCACACTATTATGCAGTTAGGTAATTAGATCATTTCGCTAACCTGACATAACCATCTGGGAACGAGTCGCTCGTGAAACGGTTTCAAAAGGGCTTGCACTTTCAAAAAATACCTGACAGGTGATTGGATGAAACATCTCACATGTCTATATGATGTCTTTAACAGGCTCGCTCTCGCTGGCATCACATCTAAAGCCCGCCTGCAGCTGCCTCAGAGGAGGCTGATTGGTGCAAACTGTGAACCACTGGTTTGCATTCAAGCCAATAGATTGAAGCGTGGCAAGACGGATTCGTCATGTGATCGTGATCTCATGACCTCGCGCAAATCCAGCTGCCTCGCAAGGTTATGATTTTGCACGTTAGCACATAAATCATTGTGTGTACATGTCGTACATTCTATGTTCCATTTGCTGTCCTGACATGGGAATTGTCTTGTATGTTAGCAACAGAGTTTGATCACATCTCAAAACACATCAAGCATAATAGCTTCCATTTAGCAGCGTGCTCTGAACAGCAACACAGCAGTGTAACAGAAGGCGTAGCATCCCTAAGCCTTCCTAAACTCACCTGGCGCCCGTTGCCCTTGGAGCCCTGGAGGCTGCAGCGTCCCAGGCTGCCGTTTGGCGTGGTGCCACAGCTGCTGATGATCTGCAGCTGTTTCTCGGCGCGGTCGGCGCGGTCCAGCAGCTCCTCGATGAACTGCTGCAGGCGCACCTTGGCGTTGGCTTCACGCGCCGCCGTCTCCTGAAGGAACTGGTCAATCTGGGCGACCTCCCTGCAGCGAGAGAGGGAGTGGGACGTTCATTATACTGGAGGAAATACTACATTATAACCGAACAGTTTCTCTCTTATTAGGGCTCAAACTGCAGATGTACCTCGCCGGAGGACATGTTCTACTTGATGGTTGTGTGTTCTACCAATGTGTCTTATGTGACTGCAGGCAACCTGTGGAAAGCCAATGTCTCACATTCTGCTGTCTTTCCCTTTGCATGAGAACTCTGCTGTCTTTCCCTTTGCATGAGAACTGAACTACTGTACGTACGTACAGATAAATACGCAATACAAAAACAAACCAAGAAATGAAGCATCACGTTAGTTCATGCAGGAGGACACAGAAGTCACAGGCCCAGCTGCTCACCAATATGCTGCCTCTCACCACTGCTGCTGCTGGCAATGCTTTGCCTCCACCACCCCAGCCTCCACCTTTCTTGCATGGCTCAAAGGTTCAACTTTACTCAATGTCTTGCTTGGGCTTTACTCTTGCATCCCCATGGAGGATTCTGCATTGTGCTCCCTGTTTAGCTCAGCATGCTGCTGTGCTGATTCAGGGAGCATCTCCTGTAAGCAGCGAAGCCATCAGCGCCAAGCGGCAAACATGAACTGTGTTTCCATTTGTGCAATACATGGTTAAACCTATGACTAAATTGTTCCTGAATGAATGAGGAGAAAGAGAAGGAGGGGGAGATGGCGTGCGAGAGAGCAGCTGGACAGCTATGCTACCACAGGCGCAGTAGGGACAAGTTCCATCCAATCACCTTAGCAACTGTTTTGACTGCATAGGCCGTTACCCAAATACAGAGACAAACCAGGAAGCAGAACTTAGCCAGCCATTCATTTTAAAGTCGAACTGAACCTGTTCGTCACGTGCATAATGAGTCCGTTTCAGACTGAAACCATAGTTTGTCTAAGATGACAGGTTGAGAGGCGGGTCATAGTATCATGTCGATGATTTTATTTGACAATTCTGGGGACTGGATTGGGCTTTGGCCAATCCTGGCGTGTTCCGCCTCCAAATCGAGTGGGATTCAGTGTGTTGTGGCGCTCCCCTCGGGAAGAGCCTTTTGACGGGAGGAGTGGATGTCAGCGACCCGCAGGCAGCCAGCTGCCTTCGTGTTGCCGAGCGGAGAGTGCAGCACGTCGGCCTGGAATCTCCGAAGTGCGACCCCTGACAACCAAGCTCTCGGATGCGCGCGCCATTATCGCTGCTGTAACGATACGATATCCCTGGAATGCACGTTTTAACGAGCCAGTTACATTTCTTTGCATTCTTAGAGATTATAGTTTTTGTTTTTTGTTCATGTTTCTAACAATTGGCCAAGTTAGTAGTTCGTTTATGGGATATGAATTCTGCCAGATGACAGGCACTACGCGCCATTTTCGACTTCATTTGGAAGAGAAAATTATCCAGAAATGAAGATTTGATTGACAGCTGCATGTCGTGATATGATTGGTTGAAATGGGGTAGAAATTTGATAGTACTGGGTGACGTCAGCAAACTGTAAATTACTGTTATCAATGAAATCTTGAAAAACGAACTTTTGATGTGGAAAAAGTGTGAAAAACTAAAGAAATTAGATTGTTGTGATTTGTTTTGCATACATTATTAAATAGGTGCACTGCATACCCAGGTATTTGAACTAAAAGAAAAGAAAAGTCATTCTTGGGTTCAGCTCGACTTTAATGAATGGATGTCTCTTGAATTCAGAATATATTAGTTAGGTGTCGTCTCTAGGCTGCTTGACAATAAAATTCTGGTTCAATCATGTTTGTGCACACTGGTATTGATTAAGCCTCCTAAATCTGGTCTGATCTCACCTACCGGTACATTTGAACCAGAGACAATAGGAGCCGTCAGTCAGGCAAGTGAAATGTGCTAAGCTGCGGTGTCTCCCGCCAGTGACAGGATCTAGCCTTGATCAGCCAAAGGGAAGCAGTGAGCAGCTATAGATGGGTGACAGCCTGACAGGTGTTACTGTCTACATTGAAAAAACACACACAAGACACGCAAAGGGACACACGGACAATCCACCGGAATTATAGCAGCCCCTCCCCCTCCATTCGATTCATCTTGTATATTATGATGCTCACCCCACCCAAACTTCACACATATCTTCATATCTCTTTCTGCATAGCTTTCCTCGCTCATTTTATGCTCGTTAATTAATATGGAATCCGTATTCTACAATTCCCAGAAGATGCAGACTTCATCCAGGCTGCCTCTCCTCTCCTCTCCCTAGTTTATCTCCGTTTGTGTCCTTATAAATAGGGATGGGGCCGATCCGATCCAATATCGGGTGCCGATATTGGCACTAATTCACGGATCGGATCGGAATCTGGTTTTTTTTCCCCCCCAAAATTCCAGCGCGGGCCGTAATTTGCCCATGTATAATAGCATCCTTCTTTGCCTTGTATATTTTCTTAATTTTGTCTGCTTTTTGCAAGGTATATTTAAAAAAAAAATGAATTGGCCAAATCTTTGCCTATACTGTATATTCAAGAAATATGTATAATATCGGTATCGGCAGATATCCAAATTCAGGTATCGGAATCGGATCGGAAGTGAAAAAATGTGGATCGGTGCATCCCTACTTATAAACAGCGCCAGCCGCTACTGTATAACAATGTAGTCCAGAGAGCTTAACAAGACTAGTCTGCCATCTGACCTTAATGAGGCCATAGGAACGACGACTGGGTCAGCTGATTATGAGCTCTGACAGAGAATGGGGGGACATAGAAGCTCTATCGCTGTGGTATAAAGAGGCTTCTGCTCCTTGTCCCCTCCCGTATACATCTCAAACATGTCAAGTAAAACCAAGATGCACATCTGTAGCCTGAAATGGATTCCTCTCATCTTCTACATACTTGATTTGAAGATTTGAAGTCAAAACCCAGCCCTAAACTGCACTGGCACTCACCGTGAAATGTCTTCGAATGGGGGCACACTGGGCTATAAATAGTTTACTGCCTGTCTGGCACAGTTAACTTTTCCCGTCCTTAGGCAAGAGATTTAAAAAATATGAATCCAAAATTAGACTAGGTGTTTGATTATAGGGAAGAAAAGAATGCAGATGCGCTATCAAAAGCACACACGCTATAAGTGAATAAGCAGAACGATGCTATCATAATGAAGTGGCCATAGTCTCATATAAAGCCAGTGGCTTTATATGATACGGTTTAGTGTTTGTCTCTTGATATAATTGTACATAACCTGATTTGCATCTACATGTGGCATCAGGTGGTCAAGTGCTGACAATAACTGACTGCAGTCAACCTCTCTCTCTCTCCACTGTTATAAACTCTTCACCAACCATTATGTAAATTCAGAGTAAACATAGAATGTGTGTGTGTGTGTGTGTGTGTGTGTGTGTGTGTGTGTGTGTGTGTGTGTGTGTGTGTGTGTGTCCCTCTACCGCTCCCTCTCTGGGTGTCTCTCTGGTGTGAGATAGTCAGTGAGACAGTCAGATGCCAACTAATGTCAACAAAAGACCCACCACGAGAGTCCAACAATAAGCAAGAATCATTGTTCTCATTGTAAATGAGAACATTGTTCTCATTGTAAATGAGAACTGGTTCTCAATTGACCTACCTGGTTAAGTTGTAGTTAAGTTGCAGTTGTAGTGGGCTCAGTTGTAAAGCCATAGTGAGTGTTTGGGCGCGGAACGGAATGGAACGAAAGCAATCGTTCCCAGTGAGAAAGCAAAGCACCCTAAGTCAGTGGTTCTCACACCACCAGTCACACCACAGACGAGATACACCAATCAGAGGGGTACAGGTTTGAGGCAACATAGAAAAGCCTCTCTCTCTTTCTCCATGTGATGAATCCCTGCATTAATGCTCCATACTGCCTGAAAACCACTGGACTCAGCTGGGAATCTATCGGGCCTTCCTGGAGGAGGAGGAGGAGGAGGAGGAGGAGGAGGAGGAGGAGGAGGAGGAGGAGCTGGGAATCTATCTGGGCCTTTCTGATGGAGGAGGAGGAGGGGAATCAGGTGAGAGATTACAAGAACAAGATATGTGGTGGAGGCCAGGTGGGCAGCTGAGGAGGGAGAGAGAGGGGGAGAGAGTGAAGTGATGCAGGGGAGAGGGAAACTGAAGAGAGGGGGGGGAAACATCAGTAGTAAAAGGGAAAAAGATACAGGCCTCACCAGTTCAAGGGAAACATGAGAGGATAGAGAGAGCGGTAAAACCAGAAAGAAGGAGGAGAGGAGAAACACAGGAGAGAGTGATAGAGGGAGGAATAGTCTCAGAGAGAGAGAGAGAGAATAGAGAGAGAGACACTGCAGAGGACCAGCTAAAGCCACAGACAGCAAACAGAAATCTGCAGTCATGTGGAAGCAGAAAGCAGAGGAGGCTCGAGAGAGAGAGAGAGGAAACAATTGAGAAATGGGATGCGGCTGCTTCCCGCCATCAGTCCCAATTTAAACACACACACACACACACACACGGTCACACACACACAGTCACACACACACACAAACACACAGACCTCGCAGCATTGCTCACGCCAACACCTCAGAAATGCAGCCACGAGGTGACAAATAATGTGCATACATTTACCCGAACACCGGGGGGAGATTGAGAAACAGATCATCATCTTTACTGGGAGAGGAAAAAGGTTATTTATTTATTTAAAAAAATTGGTCCGATTTCTCCTCAATTTTATTCGTCCAATTCTGCCTGCCAAGCTGTCGTTGCTCCACCCCTCTGCCAATCTGTGGAGTTACATGTCAGTGTTTCCCCTAGAAAAAATGTCAGGCCTGGAGAGATTTCGAAACGTACCCCGACCGCAAGGGCCCTCGCTGGCAACGCTAAACTTTTAGCTAACCTGTTCGCATCTATGTTCGCAATGGCATCCCAAGTATCATCATACTATTATGGGATGCGATGCGAACAGTTGTATTATGGGATGTGCGTTTCCCAGGCAACGACACACGTTGACACGTTTTGGGACAGCGCCGCACGCTGGCATGTAGGGCTGGGCGATATGACCAAAATCTCATATCCCGATATAGGTCATTCATATCCCGATACCGATATCACGATATACCATATTTTCTGTAAATTCAATTTATAGTTTATATAAAATTACCACATGGCCATTTATTTATGTAGCAGTTAAACCAGTTAAAATGTTGTCAAACCTCACAAAGGATACATGCATTCAGAATACAGATAAGCATGGCTATTCTTTACAACACAAATAATAATAATTAGTTGCAGGGCAGTAGAATGAAACACAAACTGAACCCCACCACCAGTTCAATTTTCAAAGAGGACACTAGCATTTGCTATTGATGTGTTTGATTTAAGCACTAATTTGGAAATCATATCTAGAAGCGGCCACTAGGCGACAGTATTTCTTTAGTCAACGTCAAAATACCTACATGTTCAGTAGAAGAAGAATAAAACTGTAGAAGAAGAAGGTTAACCAACACAACTCACCCAGGGAAAGCTAAAAGCTAAAGCTAACGATAGACGTTTTGTTGTCGGCCCTCAAGGGTTTTCCTTGGGATGATGAGAGGATGGGAGGAGATGTTTTGCCAGGTTTAACGTTAGGAGGACACACGCAAATATGGATCAAACGCAGACTTAACACAGCGCAAATGCCTTGGTAGACTAGGCGGACCTAGTGTCCTCTAGTAAGAGAGTGGCGTCAGCGGAGGACCAAAATGCGAGACACATTAGCCAATGAACAGCCAGGAATGGGTCTCGCGCTACTTTTGCATGCTAAAATAAAGCCGATAATGTACAATTTGGGATGACGATGATGAAACATTTCAAGGGATGAAAAACCCTTTCAAAGTACAACACTGTCTATTTTCCTGCAATTTGACAGTGCTGCTTTTTTTACTCACTTTCTACTTCCTGGAAAAAAACTGGTCCATTGGAGTGAATGGAGATGTCGGAACTCTTCTATTATACGGCTCTGGGCGGACCCTACACACCCGGCTGATTTGTGCCACTTATAAAGGGACGCAAGGGGCTTGTTGACACAGAGTCTGGTGTGTGTGTGGACTGTGGACGTGAGTAACAAAGAAAACAGAATGAAGAAAGCACAGCATCATCCAAATGACGGACAATATTGCCGTAAAGAGTGTGATTTGCAACACAACAATATAAACGATAGAGCATCATATCAGACGAAATACATTTTCTATCGTCCAGACGAAATATATCGTCATATCGCCCAGCCCTACTGGCACGATGCTCCTAAAAGCAAAATGCTTATTGTTTTGAATGATCTTCTATTACTGTCAACACCAGTATTGTTGTATTGTAATAATATGCCATAACAGGTTTATTGACATTTTGGGGAGAGCAGGATATATATATATTTTTTTGCAATTTCTTTCCTGGCCTGGCGGGGGCGTCGTTAGAATGGTAGGGGAAACACTACTACATGTCATGTGCAGACAGTACATCACCGATACATCTGCCAGCTGCTTCTTTTCACCAGGATCATGCTATTCCCCCCAGTTCCCCTCCCCCTGAACAGAATCCCGGACCGACCAGGGGAGGCACTAGTGTGCAGTGACCAGGACACATACCCATAATGCAGCTTCTCACCCGCAGACATGGCCAATTGTGTCTGTATGGACGCCCGACCAAGCTGGAGGTAACATGGGGGCTCAAAACCTTCAATCCTCGTGTTGGTAGGCAGGGACTCTACTGCTGCACTACCTAGACGCGGGTGGGGCGGCTTTAGCTCAGGAGGTAGAGCGGGTCGGCCAATGACGCAAGGGTTGGCGGTTCGATCCCCGCTCCCTCCTAGCTGCTGTCGTTGTGTCCTTGGGCAAGACACTCAACCCTCCTTGCTCCCGATGGTGTGTAGGCACCCTGCGTGGCAGCCTGCCGCCATCGGTGTATGAATGGGCGAATGTAGACTATCTACTGATTGTAAAGCGCTTTGGATAAAAGCGCTATATAAATGCAGGCCATTTACCATTTAGACGCCCATCTAGTCTCCTTTCTCATTCTCTCTTTTCCATCTCACATACAGTACAGCGTAAACACCCTATATCCGCTCTGTTACCATGTTCTTCAGAGTTGAATTTGAAAATATGAGATGGGAAACAAAAGATTTTCTGCAATCCATTCAGCTTCAAGAATATAGGAATGGATCTTCTCTAACTAACTAATAAGATCAGGTTATATAGTGATGCAGCCCCCTTCTTGCATGCATAAAATGCTAGATCTTAATAAAAACTTAGTAGCTGTGTGTTCCCAGCTAACAAAGACTGATTGACTGATGAGCAATAGGATTTTGCAAATTAATCAAATATTCTGTTTAAAAGATGGAATTGATCTTAGTATATATCTCCATGGTATTATCGTGAAATTAATTCAGCTGTGCAAAATTTACTCAGACCAATATATTTTGCAGTGTCAGAGATTTGCATACAATTTCACAAGACTTCACCTGTGAAATTTATACAATTCTACCTATTATTGCAGTGAGTAATTTCAATGAGTACTAATGAGTAAGGTAAAGCATTGTAGCATAGGATCCAATCATACTAAACATTGTGTTCCATCCAGAGCTAGGCTCCCAGCCAGGCAAACACAGTGCTTCACTACAGGAAACGCTAATGCGGGAGAGTTGGAGGCAGCAAAGAGCAGCAGTAACACTATACTTGAGAATGCCACTAAAGGTTTGACCGCACATTCCCTGTCAGTTCATGATCAGTACCGGCAGTACCAGTACCACTCTTGCTGTCTGCCGCTTGCTCCCGCGAGAAAAAGGGGCATGTTTTGTGTGAGATACTGTAAGTGAATCAAGTGGCTACAACATTTGTTCTTGCACTCCCCTCTTAGTGAATTTAGGTTTTTCAAGGCTGCAACCAGACAACTATCTATGCTGCTGTTATTTTGTGAATGCAAAGATACATCACAGCGCATAGTATAAACCTCTTATGCTACCAAGAGCTGCTTTCATTTTCCTGTCACTTAACAGCCGTGACAGACAGTCCAGTATAGCTAAGACCACCATGACAGACAGTCCAGTGTAGCTAAGACCGCCGTGACAGACCGCCAGCCGCGTAACACACATGATTAATAAGGCATGATCTTCTGAAGTACTCTGTATAAATGTTAATTACAATCACGGTCAGCCTCCTTTCAGAGTCGCCATCATCTCTGGCCATTAATTCAAAATTATTCCTCATTAATATTTAAGAGCAGAGATGACTGACTGAAAGGCCGGAACGGTGAAGAATAGGAAGCTATTGTTTGAATAAAGGGCCATCCATCCGCTCGCGTCGCGTGACATTTGCTTTTGCCACCTGGATCAGACCCGGGAAATGATGTTGTCAGATGGATTCAGTAGGTTACATTGCACACACGTGTACGTACGCATTTATATAGCCTGCATTTATATAGGACACACACCAACAGAAGAAGAAGGCAGTGGTGTGTAGACTCAACACACTCTACCGCCTCCCTCCCTATAGCGACATGAGAGGAGATGAGAGCTATGGGTGGATATGGACAGGGATGAAAGGATGAGGGAAAACAGACAAGCTCAATCAAACCAAGGGGAAACGGGAGAGCGAGCAGCACAATAACGCGAAAGAGAGAATAGGGACACAGATCCGTTACATCAGCTGTAAGAATGCGGCGTGAACATCGGACAAATTCGCAAGGAGAAAATATGCCTTTCACCGACCCGATGCATTCGGCAACCGCCATGTTCAAAGCCTCCTTGTGAAATGCATGACCCGAGTAATCCCTGGTCTCGCCTCTGATCAATCATACAAAGTAAATATTTTATTGCGGCACCATGCTGAGCTCCTGCTGCCTCAGTCACTGCACAAAATGTTCAAGTGCCATCAGAATCCACAGCTAGTTCACTCACCCAAGGACACAACAGCACGGTCATTAGGCTATACACAGGGCATTTCAAAACGCTTGAGAGAAAGGGAATTTGTTCCAAAATGGCGTGCATTCATTCTGGGGGGGAAATGCCACCTGAAATTCATCAGTCAATATGTCAAAATATGTAAGGGATAATGGATAGTGAGCCGGTGATTACTGGCGAAATAATGACCGACAGGTGATATTGAGCCCGACGCGCAGCGGAGGGCTTAATCATTCACCTGAAAGTCATTATTTCCAGTAATCACCGGCTCACTATCCATTATCCCGCTTAGAACACGGCCTACAACTAAATCATTCAATAATCTGACAAAAATAATTATTCAAATAGATTTTTTTATAGCGTTTTCAACGACAAAGCGGTTTCATTCATAATTGGCACACAAGACACCACAGCTGCAACTGGTTGGCCTAATTAGTAGTGTCTTGCTGACAAAAGGCTCTTATCAACTGATTAATCCAGGTGTGGCAGAGCAGCGGTCGGTTGTCGAGAAATAATGACCGGTGAATATTGTTGATTGACCAATCAGAATCGAGTATTCAAGAGAGCCGTGTTCTAAAAATAAATAAACCATCCTCAAATGCTGTTGTTTTGTAAGCAAAGATTGCAGTGTCTTGTCTGGCAGTATTCCACTATGGTGGGTAACTAGCTTTGGGATGCAACTACTTCCACTGATGTGACGATACAAGAAGATTGGTAGATTTAGATTTGGGATTGATAAAAGTACCTACCTATTAGTGTAAAGCCCAGTTCACGCCAATGGTTTGCAACGCAATGTAGTTGAAACTTGCAACTGCTTGCAATGCAACTCTGGCTCCCATTAAAATAGGCTGGAGCCGAGATGAGACGGCTCTGTTCAGACTTAGTTCTAGAAGGGTTCTGTTGCGTTGCAAATCATTGGTGTGAACTGGGCTTTTTGAGGCACACATGCGGTTTATATATACATTAGCCCTTGCACACATACATGCACACCAGCAACACTCATTCAGCTCGATGCCATCTCAAGATAAACAGAAATGACAGCATAGCCTCAGACTGGGCTTTCCACCGAGGAACAGCACCACACACCCGCCGACAACGTACGCAGAAACCCAGTATGGCCTCGAAGCCTCTTATCCTGTTCTAAGCAGCATAGTGCCTTTTCTAACAGCGTAGCCTGCAGTAATCACAGGAGCCTTTCAAGTGAAGGAAGGGGCAATGTCCGGTGAAGGAGTGTCTGCAGCACTAGCCTTCCCGTTCCCTCTTTCCCGTCTTCAAAGCACTTCATCCAGCCTCAAGGACCCGCAAATCATTCTTTCCATCACATGACGGGCAGCTACAGCAGAGCCCGACCGCGACCGCCCTGCGCCTATAAATCCTGAGGGAGCGCGTAGATTGGACATTCCATACACTATCATCTGGGTTATCCACTAACTAGCAGAACCCTTTCTCCTTATAAGCCTGCCGGCGGGAATCCGAGATGCAGTGTCTATGTTGGTCTGTGGTATACATACCGATTTAAATGTCTGTTTCATGTGGTTCCACAATCTTTCTCTATACAGCTAGAGCCTAGTCTGCATCGCCAGACCAACTCGCACACGCGAGTCTGGAAAATCTCTGTTCAATTTCGATGTGCAGCCAGGGGTGTTATCAACAGTCCGCGCGGACCAAAGAAATGCATCTGGACGCGATTGGATGGACCTACTGTAGAAGCAATCGGATCAATGAAGCTCACATTTGAACAATGTGTAGCACCGACATGTGGAGGGTTCTCCCAGGCCGCCACACATACAGTACACAGGAGAAGAACCAGACGGACAAACCCATCTTTATTGTCACATGACACCCGTTGAACAATACACACATGCGGTCAGCCACACACACACACACACACACACACACACGCTGACAGTGGCCGGTGAAATACAGTCTCTCTGCATTTATCCCATGCAGTCATGGCTTTCCTCCAGGCCAGGAGTAGTGGGCAGCTTTCAGTGTACAGCACCCGGGCACCAACTTAATCTTGTCATCGTAGATGGTCAGGTGACGATCTTCTGCATGTTTTAGTGGGGGTCCATACTGACGTTGTATGTATGGAGGAAACCC
The DNA here is from genome assembly GCF_964638095.1 of Poromitra crassiceps. Taxonomy (NCBI): domain Eukaryota; kingdom Metazoa; phylum Chordata; class Actinopteri; order Beryciformes; family Melamphaidae; genus Poromitra; species Poromitra crassiceps. The sequence continues at coordinate 37,620,454 of NC_139626.1, read as the reverse complement.
CAGGGAAGCACAAGGAGAACATGCAAACTCCACACAGAAAGGCCCTTTTCACCAGATAGCCCACCCGGGCACTGGGCACTGAGGACATGGGGGGAGACGCCACAGCGTCCCAGGCGGGAATCGAACCCAGGACCTTCTTGCTGTGAGGCGACAGCGCTATACCACTGCACCACCGAGCCGCCCCCACCGTGCCATAGTATTTTACAGGTACAGCCAGGTACGTAATTCAAAAAAATCTAAAGCTACCAGCATCAACTACATTCATGTTTATGACTATCTTTATTTACAATCCAAATGTTCCACATTCTCCGATTTAGCGTTGATCACATTTCCTACACTTGTTTCATTCCATTAGAAGCAGTCAGAAGTCTTGTCACTGCAGCGGCAGCTTCCGCCTTACTTGCTATGCTAATAAGCGCACGCTCCTCTGTGTCAGACTCTGCCCTTAACGAGGCAAGCTCTCTCTCTAGCCTGACAGCCTCACTTTGCATTCAACGATACCGCGCGATGAAACACGTGCGCGCACGAGGATCCCTCGGCGTGCTCCGCCCTCCCACTAACGTGTGCTGGGAACAGGTTGAGAACGCCCCCTGGCCTTCGCTTCGTCACATGGGGATTTCTTGTGCTCGCTCGCTCCCTTCATCGTGCCTGGGTGTAGGAATAACTGAAGCCTCGGGGTTGAGGCCAACTGGGTGTGACGTGCTGAATAATGATATGGGGGAGAAAAAACGTGACAGGGGCCTAAATTTCCCTCTGTTTTGCTCTCATATGCATGCCCATCACTGATTGCTTTCTATAGAGAGGCAAAGTGTGACCGCCCACTTCCTGCTTCAGCACTGTACCAGAGATTTTCATCCGCCATTTATTTTCCCATACACATTTCATAAAATGCGTATAAAAATAGTTTTACTGGTTCAAACCAAACGGTGCAGATATATTTAGAAACAGGAGAGATCGCATAACATTTCACTGGGACCAAAATGTAAAAATGCAGGTTTAAAGAAAATATCTTTTCGATGTTGTTTTTAGTTTTAGTAAAATAAATAATAAAATAAATGGCGGATGAAAATCTCTGGTACAGTGCTGAAGCAGGAAGTGACGTTCCACTTTGCCTCTCTATTGCTGTGCTGTTTCCCCATACAGAGATATACAAGATTTTCCTACGAGAAGAGAGGCAATAAGGTCCTAACCACCAAACCTCAGTCAAGGGAAGGCGTGCATACTGTAGACTGTATACTAGGCAGCACACAGAAAAACAGTTAGGGCCCTATCTTTGTACGGCGCTATCGTTTGCGCTGCCTTTGCGCTGCGTTTGCGTGCCCCTTATTGCTATCTTCCCAGTGCACCGTCCAGTTTTGCGCTGTGATGACACAGGTGTAGGCGTGGCCCAGGCGTGTCAGTGGGCCTCTAGCCTATCATGTGTCTCGCGCAAGTGTCATTTAGCGCTGTGGGGAAGATACCGTCGGTATGTGGCGAGCGCAAAGAGAGGTTTGGGAGTTGCCCGTTCCAAAATAGGTGGTTCAGGGCAATGTGTTAGAAAAAATCACCTTGGGTGCTCTCAATTTTAACACCAGGAAATAGCTGGTCTTAGCGCAAACGCAGACGTACGCCTGAGCGCAGACAGTATTCTCCGGCGCAGTGCAGGAAATCCTCGCTTGGATAGGGCCATTACGCACGGCTCGCGCGCGGACACACAATTCCCTCCTCAGAATGCCACGTTGATTTTCAACTAACCTACACTGCAGAAAAAAACACACCTTGATTTAACAATGAGAATTCATTTGTCATGGTTTGTCACTGCCCAGGCACCGAGGCAGCGCTGTGCTGTGCTGTGCTGTGCGTGGTGGTCCCGCGGATCGAAATCACTTTCTGACAACACCGGCCAGTATAGTAACCATTGATAGTATACAGTAAGTAACCTCTCTCCCTGCACAATTGCACCATGCAACAATAGGTTAACCCGAGTGGACAATTCTGGTATAGGCTATTGAAATAAAATCTCACACATCCCTACCCTATTAACACTTTCAGTGCCACGGCCCTTGGGCAAAAGGTTGCTTGCTGTGCCACATAGGCCGCAATGCATTTTAAAACAGTCATATAATTTTTTTAATAATTACTATGTAAACACTGAACACGCACAAATAACGATGAGACTCTCTTCTATCACCTGCAAAAAAAAGTTTATTGATCCCATTTTCCGTTCTTTAGTTATGAGCCGGAGAAGATAGCTTGATTGAACGAAAAATATACCTTTTTTTCTACGAGCTGAGATAATGAGCCTTTTGTGAAATTAAACATTTCAAGCACATCTCTGACTCTGAAGCTAATTTTCTGATGTCTGGGTCTGTCTGGGTGAAGTGTATGCTGCTCTGCTGCTCTCCGTGCTCCCCCCCCCCTCAACTGCACACGCCTCCTGGGTGTGTCTTATGTGTCTGGTGGCTCTCAGTCTCTGCTGAGTTTGCTGCGCACACACAGTGAATGGTGCGCGACATTCAGCTTTTTGGTTCCGCGTGTGTTTGTCACGGGCTGGCATGCTTCCAGTTCGGAATAATAATGCTGATTATGTGAATGTGCTGTTGCAGCGTACATGGAAGTGCTCAGTTGTGACAGTGGATGCTGCTGCTGGGGGCACAGCTGGCGTTGTGCTCGTTTATGGAGGCACGTCGATGCATACGGACGGATGCGATGCGATTTCCTCATTTTCCACAGTGACTATTTCTGTGTGTTTGGCTCCTTTTTCTCTGATCAGGAGAGTGCTGTCGCCACCTAATGGGTTTGTAAAATAGGTTATCGACCTCCAATAGCTACAATATTGTTAGAGGCGACGTAAGAAGCTTAGATCGACACCCCCCCGTCAAAAAAACAATTTGGAGTTATGACGCCATTTGGCGTCGCTGGCACTGTACGGTAAATTTCTAATGACGCCATATGGCGTCGCTGGCACTGAACGTGTTAAAGAAACGAATAGGCTATTTTTAAATGTGTATGTTATAGCCTATATGAGCGAAACGGCTAATTAAAAGGCTACTAATGACAAAAGCATCAATTTTCATTACAATCCGAACTGGTTCATCCTCCAATTCTCTCTTCCCTCTCTCGTTCTCTCCCCCCTCTCTCTCTCTGACTCTCTCCCTCTTTTCTTACAGGATAGGCAAAAAATAAGCCTTGGCTTCAGCCTATTCCTTATTTTGGCCATTGATTGTATAAATTGTATTTGTGTGAAATGGTTTGATATGTACATGTATGATGATGTTCTCTTGCTGTATATTCACACAAATTGTTACATTTTGTTTGTGGTTCATTAACCTATGACCGAAAATAAACCATTCATTCATTTCTTTTCTCTCTCTCACACTGTCACTCTGCTTGCACTGAGCGAGAAAGAAGCTGCTGCCTGTCACAGATGTGCAGGCGGTGACGCTGTGGCTTTTAAGGGGAGTGATCTCAACTTGTGGTGAATCCTGTTAATATGGGCATAAACACGCCTATCGGGGTTTGCGCTGAGATGACGTGAAGGGCAGCGGCCCGACACGCCCACAATTAGGGCTTTGCGCGGCGCTATTCCAGCGCAAAACGGGCGCTAACGCTGTTTGCAGAGCTGCCCTTCGTTGCCTTTAAGCCGACATGTCACAGCGGGGGGTGATCTCATTTGGCTGCCACTGAGGCGTATTATCCTCTTGCAGGAACACTCAGCGAGGCTGGCCATCGTCTCCTGGGCTATGTATAAAATAAAATGGCCAACAAAAACACTGTTGGCAAAGTGAACAGCGGCCTTAAATGTTACCCACCACAGGATCAAAACGGATGAGAAATGGCACTTCAAAAATGATTGACTGGCACAATGAATTGACTATTAGGCTATTGGCAATTGGCAGAATTACATAATAACCATAGCCACAGACAACCCTGTATGTCTTTAATGGAAGATTATGGCAGCGTATTTCTTGGCAGCAGGTTTCTAATGAGTGAATTTGTAAAGCACTAAAATGATGGGAGATAAGCCTCACACTGCTTGTCATTATTCCTAAGGTTTCTTTTGCTCTACCAGGGGCGTTTTTGTACACTACACTTCCTAATCGTTTACAGTGTTTCAGCGAGAAACGATTAGATCGGTCTTATTTTTGTGCGTGGCACTGCTAGCAGCTAAAGCCAATTCTCACGAGTTTCCCACAGTTGCATAGCAACACTCGGGTTAGCGGACTAGCGTTTTTAGCATCCGTCAGCAATTGATGCAAAAAGAAAAGTGATATCCATGTCCTCCTTGAGGGGAGCACATAGCTTCACAGACCCTTCAAACCCTATAACTCGACAAGGCAGCATGCAGCTGCCGTGAGTAACTGACACCCACAATGTATGGGCTTGTTAGAGACAACCACGTTTGAACCGATGAGCTGCTCTGTGTCTGTTAACGACTGCTTAGTCATCCTCACAGCCGACCCTCTGCTGAACATTCACCGCCTGTGATGGTCTTTTTCCATCTCTGAGCTACTCCGTATTTTACAGTCTGAAAGAGCTCACTGTTCAACTGCCAGCTTTTCCTGAGAGAGAGAGGGAGAGAGAGAGAGAAATTTGGGCCGTTGGCATAGTTGGGAGGCATCACATTGCCCAGGCGGTGACTGGGCTATGTAACTTTGTGAACTTCTCAGACAATTTGAAACCACAGCTGCTTTGGGACGTCTGGGTAGTGTAGTCCTACTACTGCAGAGACCCGGGTTCAATTCCCAGCAGCGGTACGTCCTGCTTGGTCAGGACGTTCCTACAGACAAGCCTGGTTGTTTTGCGAGTCCTGGTCGTTGCACTCGTGCCTCCTCTGGTTGGTCGGGGGTGCCTGTTGGGGGGGGGACTGGGGGGGAATAGCGTGACCCTCCCACGCGCTACGTCCTGAATGTGAAACTCCTCGCTGTGATGTGAAAAGAAGCGGCTGGCAACTGCACATGTATCGGAGGAAGCGTGTGCTAGTCTATGGCTCTCCCCACATCGGCAGAGGGGGTGGCGCAACGACAGGGACAGCAGGGAGAATTGTCCAAGTACAATTGGGGAGAAAATGGGAGAAAAATCCTGAAAAGAAAAAAAGAAAAAACATGGGAAAAAAACACAGCTACTTTCTCCTTTATTGAGACCATAGACTGTAAAATAATAGACACACATAAAGGCGGGGCTAAGCAGAAAGAAAATCACACTGATCCTCAGATTCCCGTTCAAAAAATTAAATGCTGTCTCAAGCACCTGGATGACGCATGTGTTATCAAAGTTTAGAGACATGGTTTGTATTGCCCCCCCAAAGAGGTTGTAGGCTTAGCCAGGCCCAAGCCACCCCCCAAAGGCCTGACATATTTGAGTTCAGGACAACTGACTGCACACCGACTCAAAATCATTTTCTTTTTTACTGAATCAATTGAGAAGATTTCAAGTCAAGTCAAGTCAAGTCAAGTCAAATTTATTTATATAGCACCTTTCATACACAAAGGCAATTCAAGGTGCTTTACAAAAAAATAATCGAAAAAACAAGCAGCAAAGCAATGCATATATAAAAAACACAGCCGACAGTTTTAGTTAGAATATATACTCAAATTAACAAACATGATTATTATTACATGTAAAAATTTAAAATTACAGGCCGAATACAGGTTTATTCTGCCGGGCTGGAGAGAGGCAGTAGTTTAGTAGCAGTTAAAGGCAAGAGTAAACATAAAGGTCTTTAGCTTGGAATTAAAAATAGGCAGAGTAGGGGCAGATCTAATGTGTTCAGGGAGTTTGTTCCAGTTATGAGAGGCATAGTGGGAGAACGCGGCTTCACCATGTTTTGATTTGGTCCTCGGGACAATTAGTAGACCAGTGCCTGAAGATCTCAGGGATCTGGATGGTTCATAGTGTAGAAGCATTTCAGAGATGTAGTGTGGGCCTGACCCGTTGAGAGATTTGTAAACTATTAGCAGAATTTTAAAGTTTATTCTAAGATTTACTGGCAGCCAATGCAGGGATTTGAGAACTGGTGTAATGTGTTCAGCTTTCTTGGTTCTTGTTAGAACTCTAGCAGCCGCATTCTGAATGAGCTGTAGTTGTTTAATAGCTTTTTTGGGAAGACCATTGAAAAGACTGTTGCAGTAGTCTAGCCTGCTAGAAATGAAAGCATGAATTAGTTTTTCAAGATCTTGTTTGGACATATAGCCTCTAATCCTTGCTATATTTTTTAGATGATAGAAGGCAGATTTTCTTATAAGCTTGATGTGGGAGGTGAAATTTAGATCAGAGTCAATAATAATGCCAAGATTTTTTACCTGGTCCTTTGGCTTCAAAGATAGGGATTCGAGGTGAGCAGTAACTTTGAGCCTATCTTCTTTTTTGCCGAAGACAATTATCTCTGTTTTGTCTTTATTAAGTTGGAGAAAATTCTGGCACATCCAATCATTAATTTGCGCAAGGCACTGACACAGTGTCTCTATGGGGGCATAGTCATCCGATGAGAGGGCTATGTAAAGTTGGGTGTCATCTGCATAGCTATGGTAAGCTATTTTGTTTTTTTGCATAATTAGGCCTAGAGAGAGCATATAAAGGTTAAATAGGACAGGACCTAAAATTGATCCTTGGGGTACCCACATGGTTTGGTCAGATGTGTAGTTGCCAATGGAGACAAAGTAGTTCCTGTCTTGCAGATAAGATCTGAACCACTTCAAAGTTAAAGTCTCACATTTGTACGTTCAAATGGCTTAGTCTGAAACTTGGGGTAATCATTTCTGACAATGACTGATACATTTAGTTCAGGATCACCCTGACACTAACCCAAAAGTCAAATGTAGTAGTCACCCCCTCCAAAAGCCCATTCTGACCCAGGGGAAAACCTGATACAGGCAGCTCAGCACTGCTCTAAGGGTGCTTTCACACTGGCGCCCCGGTACCGTTCCCGAGCACACTTGTCCCCAAATTGACCCCAGTTTCGGAACGTTTGATGAGTGTGAACGTTGCGTTCCGCGCCCGGGCGCGCAACGTGGGAACCGTGACAGGATTCACTTGAAAAGGTGACCTGGGGAACGCTTTGGCGTGCCCGGGAACGGAACACTTGTGAATGTGAACGGCAACCGTTCCGAACCACAAAGACGACACACAGGCGAGGATACACTCCAGGCGTAGTTGATGACGCAAGTGCACTCTGCTCCGCTCCCGAGCGCGGGAGAAATGTTGTAATGTGAAAGCTCACCAGCGGGGGAGAGGGGAGGGGGGGCAATCGTGCCCGGGCGTGGAACAGAACGGAACGAAAACAATCGTTCCCAGTGAGAAAGCACCCTTATTCACATTATGTCAGGAGACAAAATGAGAGCGGTGAAACAAGGTGGACGACACAAATCCATTCCCAACTATTTCATACTCAACAGCCTTGTAATAGTAATGTACCGAATATTACGTGCCATTATCTACGGTTTAATTACAAATACACAGAGACAGCATGTGTACAGTGATGTGTGCAGCATGTCAGTGTTGTGGTTGACAGACACAGCATGTGTACAGTGATGTGTGCAGCATGTCAGTGTTGTGGTTGACAGACACAGCATGTGTACAGTGATGTGTGCAGCATGTCAGTGTTGTGGTTGACAGACACAGCATGTGTACAGTGATGTGTGCAGCATGTCAGTGTTGTGGTTGACAGACACAGCATGTGTACAGTGATGTGTGCAGCATGTCAGTGTTGTGGTTGACAGACACAGCATGTGTACAGTGATGTGTGCAGCATGTCAGTGTTGTGGTTGACAGACACAGCATGTGTACAGTGATGTGTGCAGCATGTCAGTGTTGTGGTTGACAGAGACAGCGTGTGTACAGTGATGTGTGCAGCATGTCAGTGTTGTGGTTGACAGACAGCGTGTGTACAGTGATGTGTGCAGCATGTCAGTGTTGTGGTTGACAGACAGCATGTGTACAGTGATGTGTGCAGCATGTCAGTGTTGTGGTTGACAGACACAGCATGTGTACAGTGATGTGTGCAGCATGTCAGTGTTGTGGTTGACAGAGACAGCATGTGTACAGTGATGTGTGCAGCATGTCAGTGTTGTGGTTGACAGACACAGCATGTGTACAGTGATGTGTGCAGCATGTCAGTGTTGTGGTTGACAGACACAGCGTGTGTACAGTGATGTGTGCAGCATGTCAGTGTTGTGGTTGACAGACACAGCGTGTGTACAGTGATGTGTGCAGCATGTCAGTGTTGTGGTTGACAGACACAGCGTGTGTACAGTGATGTGTGCAGCATGTCAGTGTTGTGGTTGACAGACAGCGTGTGTACAGTGATGTGTGTGCAGCATGTCAGTGTTGTGGTTGACAGGCACAGCATGTGTACAGTGATGTGTGCAGCATGTCAGTGTTGTGGTTGACAGACACAGCGTGTGTACAGTGATGTGTGCAGCATGTCAGTGTTGTGGTTGACAGACACAGCATGTGTACAGTGATGTGTGCAGCATGTCAGTGTTGTGGTTGACAGGCACAGCGTGTGTACAGTGATGTGTGCAGCATGTCAGTGTTGTGGTTGACAGACACAGCGTGTGTACAGTGATGTGTGCAGCATGTCAGTGTTGTTGTGGTTGACAGACAGCGTGTGTACAGTGATGTGTGCAGCATGTCAGTGTTGTGGTTGACAGACAGCGTGTGTACAGTGATGTGTGCAGCATGTCAGTGTTGTGGTTGACAGACACACCATGTGTACAGTGATGTGTGCAGCATGTCAGTGTTGTGGTTGACAGACACAGCATGTGTACAGTGATGTGTGCAGCATGTCAGTGTTGTGGTTGACAGACACAGCATGTGTACAGTGATGTGTGCAGCTTGTCAGTGTTGTGGTTGGCAGACACAGCATGTGTACAGTGATGTGTGCAGCATGTCAGTGTTGTGGTTGACAGACAGCGTGTGTACAGTGATGTGTGCAGCATGTCAGTGTTGTGGTTGACAGACACAGCGTGTGTACAGTGATGTGTGCAGCATGTCAGTGTTGTGGTTGACAGACACAGCGTGTGTACAGTGATGTGTGCAGCATGTCAGTGTTGTGGTTGACAGACAGCATGTGTACAGTGATGTGTGCAGCATGTCAGTGTTGTGGTTGACAGACACAGCGTGTGTACAGTGATGTGTGCAGCATGTCAGTGTTGTGGTTGACAGACAGCATGTGTACAGTGATGTGTGCAGCATGTCAGTGTTGTGGTTGACAGACACAGCGTGTGTACAGTGATGTGTGCAGCATGTCAGTGTTGTGGTTGACAGACAGCATGTGTACAGTGATGTGTGCAGCATGTCAGTGTTGTGGTTGACAGACACAGCGTGTGTACAGTGATGTGTGTGCAGCATGTCAGTGTTGTGGTTGACAGACACAGCGTGTGTACAGTGATGTGTGCAGCATGTCAGTGTTGTGGTTGACAGACGCAGCGTGTGTACAGTGATGTGTGTGCAGCATGTCAGTGTTGTGGTTGACAGACGCAGCGTGTGTACAGTGCAGCATGTCAGCGTTGTGGTTGTGATAGGGGAGATTGGAGGCCTGGACAGTGTGGTTCTGTGTGTGGCCTCGTGCTGACATCTAGGACTGATAAGACGACGCAAGAGAAGAGATAAAAACCAAGAGGGAGAGAGAAAGACCAGACTGGCTCTGCTGACAGATTAGCACACTTGTATATGGATGACATTATATTGTAAGCCATGAATGATGTTTGTCCACGCGTTCTAGGTCAACAAAACAACTCAAATCATTTAATAATTTTCTGTGACCCCTTCAGGGTTTTTCTAATATTGAAAACAACAATAACCTCTTGCCTGTCCCTTTCCTGACCCGTATATTGTGCTATCTGAAAACCAAATCAATTGCTTAATGGAGAATAAAACCTTCAAATGATAAGTAGTACCAGTTAATCCTACTTCTGTCTTCTGTATTTGTAATTCAATCATTCAAATGCTGCTTTGATGACTTATGCCGCAAAAAACACCAGCTCCGAAAGCGCCAACCGCGCATAAATTCAGCTCGAGCAGGAGCCTGGTCGTTCACAGCAGACGCGTGCTCTTTTGCTCCGCACTGGTCACAACTTGTACCGACTTCCTGCCTGGCTTCACACAATCGGTCGTGGCTCGCGCAAAAAAAACAGACCAGACGCCGAAAGGGTCGCTGCAGGTCATCATGAGCCGCCCGCAGGTCTGAACGGTCTAATCTGTTAACAAGGGCACCGAAGTGTAAATGGCTGATGGTGTAAATTCGGGGGAATTGGATTGTCAGTCAGCGCGTCTCATGCCTCCCTTTTGTAAATACTTTGCATTAATTCTAAGAACCTGGATGGCTGTTTGGCATTGACCAAAGAAATGTTTAATGGCGATTTCAATGCAATGAGTTGTCTAATTTTCTAACGTCTAATTCATCTCATTTTCACAGTAAATTTCAAGAAAAAGTCAACCAACATACTGATACTGCAGAAGGCTAACCTACCAACTGTGTAGAGCCATTTTTACACAGAGATCCCGCAGTAACACCATTAGGAAGGCCGGCAAATGAGCGCGCGTTCCCTTTTTTACAGTACACAGAAAATGCCTTTAGCTGGCTTTCCACAAGCAAAAGAGGCCGTTGCCATGGAGATGTGAACAGCTGTAGCCATACCCGCTCAAAGGGAATACAATTATTGTGGAAGACAGAACAGCGGGAATATCCTCACCCGTAGACCACGACTCGCCACAGCTTATCAGACGAAAGAAAAAAGAAAAAGAAACAAACTCAGGGAAACTGCTGCGGGCGTATTGGGAGAAAAACCTCGATATAGGTCGTTCATATTATTGTCTGTTAATTTAGCCTACTAATGTCAACATCGTTTGAGCATAAATAGCCTCATACTATAGCCTACATAAAGTGTAGGGACGGAGAATTCCTCCTGGCCCTCCTGTTGTAGTCATGCTTCAGGTCGCTTTTTGCTTTCATTTCAGCCTTTCCCCTTTTCCCACGGCTTACCCTTTTAAACAGACGTCGATTCGGGGCTGATACTGCCTCCAGTGGCGGAACGAAAGGCGTAACAAAACGACACGCCATTCCGTTCCTTGTGACTTTTAAACAAGAGGCGAAGCGTAATGACGCCGCAACGATTGCAGCTTTCACAGGCTTAATGTACGTTATGTTATCCTGAAATCTAACATCACAATTTGGACCACACAATACAGTGCCTTGGGATTCATTTAAATACACGAAAAATGAACGTTTCTTTCAGCAACACAGAAATCCAAGCCATGTTCCTCAGATACTGAGCCAGCAATTAATGACATCAGCTAACTGTGTTTTATACCCATGTACACTATTTGCATAACCCCTACTATTAGTTCATAAAACACAATGTCAGCTCTATGGAGAGTCGGGCCAAGTGCTGTGAGAGCGCCCAGTCGTGCCAACCCAGCTGCTCCTGCCCAGGCCTGCATGAGCATGAGGCAAGAAAGAGAGACGATGGTGGGACAGATGCAGCCCCCATCTGGTAGGAGGACACAACTGGGGAGCGCACCATCAACAGAGAGGCTACAGAGAGGTGGGGGAGAGGAGGGGACAAGACATAGGTTTGTGTGTAGAGCTGCAACCATTAATTACCCCCGCCAAAGAAGTTTTTGGCAGGGATTCCGCTAGACTTTTTTAGATGGCCAATGCAGCCGGTAACGTTCCAGAATTCCGGCCATATAGAATATCTACTGGCCACTTAAAAAAGAATACAAAAATGTTAAAAAAAAAAAAAAAAAAAAAAAAAATCCTAAATAAACATTTTGAATCCATTTATTTCTGTATAGTCTATTCTTTATAGCCTCTTTATTCCAGTGTTGTCATTAAGAACCCGAATTTGCAACAAGAATATTTAATTGGTTGGCATTCAACAGGCATGCATGTCATCCTCGGTGAGGACACTTTCGTTATGCACGCTCCTATCAAAATGCATTTGTGGACGCACAATTCTTAGGAGTCAATATCTCCTGGACATTGCCTTGATGAAAAAACAACGCAGCTAAAAGTAATAACTGTCAGGACAGTGGAGAGGTGTGCGCACGACTTGAATCTCCAGCAACACGCATTATGCACATTCATCTCTCCCACTCCACACCTGCGTTAGCCAGGCTCTCCTGCTCCTATTTGACTTTATTTGTGGTAAAACATTTTGATTTACCTCCTCATATCATACGAGCGCTTTTTACCTCCTCTAAATTGACAACTAGCCTACGTCGGGTGAATCAATCAATCAATCGCTCGCGCTTGTTGCCCGACTGCATTTCGTTCCAGAATCACGTTTGTAGCCTATGGAGAGCCATTTGCCACTAATGGGCTATTGACAGTTGACACGCATTACTTGGCCTTTGTATTAGTGTTGTTGCAATTCTAATGAATTATCTGCTCGTTTGTGAAGCAGTAGCCTAATCAGCTTGACTCTGCGGTGGGCCTGGCAACATAGCCTATCTTATAGGTCACACAATATTATGCTATTAATGATTGCATTTAGGTCACACAAGATTAGGCTATTTAATATGCTGTTAATGAATGGATTTATTTATTTATTTGGCATAATCCGGCTACTTTGGCCGTTGACGTTTTAATATGCCAACTCACTGCACATGATACAGGCCAAAAGCCGGCAATAGTGGCTAACGGAATCCCTGGTTTTCGGTGGTGTTTGTCCTTCTGTTTATCTGCTTGTTTGTTAGCAGGATTACAGAAAAACTACTGGATCGATTTTCATGAAACTTGGTGGAAGGGTGTAGCATGGGCCAAGGAAGAACCCATTCAATTTTGGAGCGGATCCGATCCGATTCAGGTCAACAAGGGGAGGGGATAGGGGAAGGAGGCCGTAGCTAGGGATAGGAGGGTCATAGAGAGTCGGGGTTCGAGGGCTGGGTAGGAGGGGTGGCTGGGAGTGTGGGTGGTTCAGGGTCAGGGTTCTGATTCTGATCCAACTCACAAAATTCGCATATCATAGCAGACTGGACTATTGGCCTTGGTGGAGGTCTGCGCTCTCCGAGTGCAATCCTAGTTGATTAACCGATTACTTGTCAACTAGTAAATTAATCACCAACTATTTTAATAATCGATTAAACGGTTTGAGTAAAAAGAAATGAGAAAAAAGGTAAAAAATTCTCTGATTCCAGCTTCTTAAATGTGAATATTTTCTAGTTTCTTTAATCCTCTATGACAGTAAATTGAATATCTTTGGGTTGTGTGCAAAACAAGACATTTGAGGATGTCATTTTGGGCTTTGGGAAACATTGATCGACATTTTTCACCAGTTTCTGACATTTTATAGAACAAACAACTCAACTAATCTATTAACCGAGAAAACAATCGACAGATTAATCTACAATGAAAATAATGGTTAGTTGCAGCCCTAGTTGTGTGGGAGTGTTTGTGCATCTGGAAGTGGGTTTTAAGGAAGAGCAGGAGTTAAGAGACGCCTGTAGCAAGGTTCAGGGAGGACTCCATATCAGCGCTCAGAACTACCGGTAGGTCCAAACCATGGTGAAATTCCCTTACAGCAACCGTACTGTTTCAATTATTCAATTAAATTATTATTAAAACCGTATTACTGTGATTACCGTGTTACCGTGGTTACAGCGCTTTGAAAAACACAGTAAATACAGCCCATCATCAACCAAAGGACAGTCTCCCTGACGCAGCCAAGCGCACAGCCTTAGTGAAAAATGTTCAGCACATTTTAACAATATCGTGATAATACTGATAACGTGATAATTTTGGTCACTATAATCGTGATATGAAGGCAGGAGGCAACCGCCATAAGCACAGACACTGGGGCAGACCAGTATATGACTCACTGCTGTTTGTGGTTGAGCTCATCCTCCTTGCTGACCAGGTCCTGTTTGAGGTTGGCCAGCATCTCCACGGAGACGTCCACCTGGCGGGAGAGCTCCGAGGCCTTGTCCTCCAGGTCGTGCTTCTCCTGGCCTAGCCGCTCGCTCTCCTGCTTGGCTCGCTCCAGCTCAGAGCTCTTCCTCTCCAGCTCCGCCTGGAGACGGCCCACACGAGCCGCGATCTTCTGCTCCACCTACAGGCAAGAAGAGGCACTCCGGCTGCTTAATGTCCCGCCATTATCACCCCGATGTAGTAAACAGAACCAGTTATGAAGATGAGGTTAAAGTTATAATCTCAAAGATTTCAGTTTTGTTTTCTTTGGTGACACCTATGGAGATGAGCGGTAATTGCAGGTGAGATGCAAGCAGTGTTGCATGCATCATCTGTGTCAGATACTGAAATACTGAATACTGAAAATGCAAAGGCTTCCATCAATGGGCCATACGCTCAATCACCATTGTGATAACTCAGTTGGCGATAGAGGACTTAACAGGCATTTATTTAAGCTAATGAATGCATCATGAAGCAAATATTTCTGTCAACATACAGTACATCTCTGTCTTCACAAAACATGAGTGCTATTATTAGGAATTCTATCTTAAAGTGTTACAAAGTCACAGTCATTTTCCTCATTGTGTGCAAATGTGTGCTTCAGAATCTAATCAGGTCATCTCCTCTATAGGGGGAACCTGTGGTGGAAGTATGACATTTCTATATTGTTCCAGAGTTATTGTGTTCACTACAGTCTGTCGACACAGACAGACAGACAGACAGACAGACAGACAGACAGACAGACCGACAGGACATAAAAAAGAATAAACCCCCCGGCTCTGATGAGAAAATGACCCCCCTCCCCCCACCCCCTTAAATGTAGGAATTTTGACCATATACTTTCTAGGTCACAATTTTATTCCATCTTGCCCTAGAGATGTTTGACTTTTTTTCTAAAGTGGTGCAGAAATACAGAGCTCACAACAAAGAGCCTATGGTTTATTATGCCGATTTGGTTTCCGGTTAGTGAAATACGGTACTAATAAAGAAACTAACAAAGAAAATCAAACTTAAAGTCCAGATTTACTTCCTGGATCCGATGCATTTCCTGTTGGGGAGATAATGCAATAAGAGATCATTTCAAAGAATAAAGCCACTGGTTTTAATGGTTTTATTGGTTAGAAATGTCTATTTTACGCCTACTAGTGCAGCACGAGGTAATGGCAAAGTAGAGTATTGTCCGGGATGTAAAAGTAATGGGAGGTCATATCATGGGTTTTCAAAGACTGGATCTCAATACAAACATAAAGATGCGGTGACTCTCCACGACCATAATGACTATAATGATCCCAATTACCTCTTCAGACAGTTTCTCCAGCCTCTCGTCCATCTCCAGTCGCTCAAACGCCCGTGCCTTCAGCCTGGCGAGGCCTTCCTCGTAGGCCGCCTCCACTGCGCTGGCCGCTACGTTAGCCGCCACTGCCACAGCGGTACTGGAGTTTCCATGGGGACCCGGGTCAGCGGAGGTCATGGCTTTCTTCATGAAAATCTCCCCTAGGGGAAACTCCACATTGGGGATGTACCGGGCCGGGGCGTTGGAGATAGCCGGGCTCAAACCCAGGTCGTCCGGGCAGGGAAGCTCGCGGCAGGGGAAGCGTCGCTCCTTAAATGCGGAGGGTCGAAGCGGCTCGAAAGGGTCGTTGTTGTTGCCGGGCGTGAGGAGGGCTCCCTCGGCCACCAGGGGGAGCAGAGCGGCGGCGTCGCACACACTGTTGGACTTGGAGAGGACGTAGAGCGTCTCGTACGTGTGGTTGTACTCCAGGTGGGCGCGTAAGGACGACAGGCTTCGGAAGCGCTTGTGCTCCCCGCACCGAGGACAGCGGTATGGCAGGTCCAGAGAGGCCATTCCGTGCAATAACCGCCGGAGGAGTCGGGGGGGGGGCTCACGCAGCACAACGGTAGCGCCGGGACGAGGGCACGGTGGCCGAGCGCCAGACGGATCCTCTCATGGTGAAAACGGAGCAGTAGAGCAGTTTAGTGGAAGGTGGTAGGACCCAGAGAGATCCCACGTGCGACGGAGGAGCCCAGCTCAATCACAGAACCACACATAGTGGCGACGTTCACATCCACACATTTTCTTGCGTCACACGTTTCATGAGTTCTTACTGTTTTCTTCACAACTGCTTCTCTTCTGGTTCCCCTGCCTGAGGTCCTAAAAACACACAGAGAGAGAAATACAGATGACAGGTTAAATGCGACATACTTAGAATGGCTCCTTTTGGTATAAAATAATACAGCTGAGAATGAACCAAACCAAGGGAATAATGCAGAAAGGATTGTTCAAATGAAATGGATAAGGGTTGTGCCTAATGTAACCTGCTGCATAGCTGCAAAGCAATCTTTTAGGGGAAAACTGACAGGCCGAAATTATTTTTAGAAACATATCTGGCATTTCAGTGCGGCAAAGTCAAGTGGGCGATGAATTACTGCTGAGAAAATAAAAGGCATATCTTATCTCCTCAGTGGTGATGTTGGCATAGCAGCACATCAATTGGACATCTTGATTTGAACCTGTTTTGTATGTTAATTGGAATTGAATAGGAATGAATGAGCTTGAGATAAATGGCATAAGTGGTTTCAAAATATAATTAACAATAGGATATGATATGAGAACATAGGAACTCTTCCAGAAGAATCCAGATGATGGTCCCATAGCCTAGTCCTCCTCCCTTCACTTAGTCCTCACTACAGTATGTGCTACTCCTGCTGACTGGACAGGCACACATTAGGGCCTGCTACGTCTCAACTCTTTAAAGTGCGAATATTGATCCAAGGTCAGTGGTCAGGAAACATGAAACCTAAACTTCACTATAGCTGAAGAAGCAAACTGCTCTCAAATCTGCACTCTTATTCTGAAAGGAAGAGAAGCGTGGGGGAAAGGGCAAATGGATCCATTAGTGTGAGAGCTTGTGAATGCTGACGGCATTTTCCATATCAATGTCTGAAGTCTATGAGGTGGTCAGGCTGGACCATGCTTGATTGATTGATTGACTGATTGACTGATTGACTTTATTCATGGATATAGCAGACAACATCCAAGGGATAGACCTGTTACACTTATTTCCAACATGGTCCCTGGTCTTATAAAAACAGGACATACATTGATTGATTGATTGATTTGCAGATTTTTATTTTTGGTCATCCAAACACTATGTACAATACCCTCTATGTTCATATAATCAAAACAATAGACATAACACATTTTACATAGATCTTGACCAAAAAAAGGTATGGGCTGAAGCTAAAAGCTTATTTTACATATTTTACATAACATCAAATAAACCATAGTACAATCAACAAAAACACACAAGTTCAAATCAATAACCATTCCAACAGAAGTCTCGCACATTACTCTAGTTTACTCAGCAATATTTTTTTCAGAAGGTTTTTAAAACCATTCAGAGAATTTGCAGATTTAATTGTAGTTAGGGATCTTGTGCCACTCCTCTCCCCCGGTATAGAGGAATGTACTTCTCCCAACTTTGCTTTTCAGATTGGGTAGTTTCAAGTTCGCTATGCTAGCTCTCGTGTTCAGGCTATGAGTGTCCCGAACAAACTGGAAGTACTTAGCAAAATAGTTTGGACAATTTGATCATGCAATATTTTATAGACCATGATAAGTTTTAGCTGTTGAACTCTGCAGTACCTTCAACAGGGAGTCAATTTAACTCTCTAAAATGGGTTGGGCTTTTAGTTATACCACACATAGTGTCATTGAATTAAAGTGGTAGCTAATATCCTCATGGTCTTCTTGTCAAGGAACTTAGATATTCTTGACCAATACATTGTCCTTGAGTGAATTTTCCCAATGACAGAGAGGGCCATAGCTTCACTCGTCATACACTGATCCAATTGATATCCCAGATACGTTACACACACATACACTTTTCCTGTAACTTAATACCATATATTCTACCGAAAAACTGGGTTGGTCCCTTAATTTATGCTTTGTTCCAAAAACAATACATTCAGATTTTCCTAATAAGTGCAGAGATAACTTATTGTTGCATAGCCATGCGCTTACATTTAGAAGCTCTTTACTAAGTGATAGTCTGACTGATTCTAAGCACTCTCCGGTTACAAACAAGGCGGAATCATCAGCATACAGAAATAACGGACATGAACAGGCTGACTCCATGTCATTAATATCTATCTAATAATTGGAAGAGCGTCTGTCTGTCTGTCTGTCTCTCTGTCTGTCTCTCTCTCTGTCCTTCGCGTATCTCGAGAACCGTTGGTCGGATCGACTTCAAACTTGCGTGGTGTGTCAACGCGGACCTGACGGAGTGCAGAGCACTGTTTTTGTACAGTTTGGACAATATGAATAATTACTATGAATAAATTGGTGTTAACTTCTACTCCGCCCACCTGGACATGAAACGAACGCTCCTCTCTGGAGCTGTTGTGAAACTGGGTGGAGCGACCATGAGCACAAACAACATCATCTAATTGCAGCGCCGCAGAGCCAGCTGGCTACGCCTCTTGACACGGTCTGGCTACGCCTCTTGACACGGTCTGGCTACGCCTCTTGACACGGTCTGGCTACGCCTCTTGACACGGTCTGGTATACACATCACCCTTCAAAATAAAATACTCGTTATTTTTCTCTTGATTTAAAGAATTACAAGAACAATTATGCTTTCTATCTTCCACACTGAGCGTAGTTAGGCTCGTTTTCAACTCACCCAACACATTTTGTTTTTCATACTGTATCTTTTATGGATTTGGAAAATGTTTCTAAATCATTTTTAAAGGTTGTAGACAGAGTAGAGTTTTGCTATACAGTATTTACATTTCTGTATAAAATATTTGGTCAAAATAATTACATTGTTCATTAAAAATTATTATTTTTTACCTTCAATGAATATTCAAAATTTGACAGTTTCAAGTATAAATGGTGGTAGTGCATCAATGCTATATTTAATCCAGGGGTCCCCCATCTGATATTAGATGTTTTATTAGGAGATAGTGTGTGGCACCCATGGCCAACATTCTGTCATTGTCAACACAAAAACAGCCCTATATTGCAGCAGACAGACAGACAGACAGACAGACAGACGGGGATCACAGACAAAGCTGTCTGTAGCAGGGCTGAGCAAGTGGACCTGGCTGAAATATCAGTTCTGGAATGAAGTTGAGTAACGTTATTTCGGTATGTTTTATGTTTGTCATTTTTATGTTGTCCTCTCCATGTGGCCATGCTTGCAAACTTATATCAGCTATAACAGATGTGTATGTTACATTAATGTGCTTTCAACAGGTAGACAGACAGTCAATATCCTACTTTCCGACTTTCTGTCTGTCTGCTCGACTGTCTCACTGTCTGCCTGTCTACCTGACTGACTGTTGTCAGACTGACTGCCTGTCTACCTGTCTGTCTGTCTGCCTGACTGTCTCACTGTCTGCCTGTCTACCTGACTGACTGTTGTCAGACTGACTGCCTGTCTACCTGTCTGTCTGTCTGCCTGACTGTCTCACTGTCTGCCTGTCTACCTGACTGTCAGTGTCTGAACTGACTGTGTGTTTCACTGTCTGTCTACCTGACTGACTGATGTCTGTCTGTCACTGACTGACTGACTGTCTGTCTGTCTAATTGTCTGCCTGACTGTCTAACTGTCTGCCTGTCTATCAGACTGACTGCCTGTCTACCTGACTGTCTGTCTACCTGACTGACCGTCTGTCTGTCTCACTCTTACATAACATCCAGTGTGACAGTCAGTCAGTCAGTCAGTCAGTGGCAGACAGACAGACATCAGTCAGTCAGGTAGACAGGCAGACAGTGAAACACACAGTCAGTTCAGACACTGACAGACAGTGGGACAGGCAGACAGTCAGGCAGACAGTGAGACAGTCAGTCAGGTAGACAGGCAGACAGTGAGAGAGTCAGGCAGACAGTGAGACAGACAGACGGTCAGTCAGGTAGACAGACAGTCAGGTAGACAGGCAGTCAGTCTGATAGACAGGCAGACAGTGAGACAGTCAGGCAGACAATTAGACAGACAGACGGTCGGTCAGTCAGTCAGTCAGGTAGACAGTCTGACAGACAGTCAGTCAGTCAGTGACAGACAGACATCAGTCAGTCAGGTAGACAGACAGTGAAACACACAGTCAGTTCAGACACTGACAGTCAGGTAGACAGGCAGACAGTGAGACAGTCAGGCAGACAGACAGACAGGTAGACAGGCAGTCAGTCTGACAACAGTCAGTCAGGTAGACAGGCAGACAGTGAGACAGTCGAGCAGACAGACAGAAAGTCAGAAAGTAGGATATTGACTGTCTGTCTACCTGTTGAAAGCACATTAATGTAACATACACATCTGTTATAGCTGATATAAGTTTGCAAGCATGGCCACATGGAGAGGACAACATAAAAATGACAAACATAAAACATACCGAAATAACGTTACTCACCTTCATTCCAGAACTGATATTTCAGCCAGGTCCACTTGCTCAGCCCTGCTACAGACAGCTTTGTCTGTGATCCCCGTCTGTCTGTCTGTCTGTCTGTCTGTCTGTCTGCTGCAATATAGGGCTGTTTTTGTGTTGACAATGACAGAATGTTGGCCATGGGTGCCACACACTATCTCCTAATAAAACATCTAATATCAGATGGGGGACCCTGATCAAATAATCGAATGAGGGTCCATGTGGTCTAATTTGTTTTAGTTTAGGGGACCTTGACATGAAAAAGTTTGAGAACAGTGTATAAAGGCAGAGACTTTATTGATTTTTTTTTTTAGCTATGTATTTTTATTTTTTATTTTTTGTAGCCTATTATTTATTTATTTTTATTTATTCATTTATTTTGTATTTATGTATGTATTTATTTTTTTATTTTTTTATTATTTATTTTTATTTATGGATTAAATATAGCATTGATGCACTACCACCATTTATACTTGAAACTGTCAAATTTTGAATATTCATTGAAGGTAAAAAAAAATAATTTTTAATGAACAATGTAATTATTTTGACCAAATATTTTATACAGAAATGTAAATACTGTATAGCAAAACTCTACTCTGTCTACAACCTTTAAAAATGATTTAGAAACATTTTCCAAATCCATAAAATATACAGTATGAAAAACAAAATGTGTTGGGTGAGTTGAAAACGAGCCTAACTACGCTCAGTGTGGAAGATAGAAAGCATAATTGTTCTTGTAATTCTTTAAATCAAGAGAAAAATAACGAGTATTTTATTTTGAAGGGTGATGTGTATACCAGACCGTGTCAAGAGGCGTAGCCAGACCGTGTCAAGAGGCGTAGCCAGACCGTGTCAAGAGGCGTAGCCAGACCGTGTCAAGAGGCGTAGCCAGACCGTGTCAAGAGGCGTAGCCAGCTGGCTCTGCGGCGCTGCAATTAGATGTATCTCAGCACAAACAAAACATCGCGTGACGTCACCATGTGAGTTTCTGGTCAGTAACTGAGACGCTGTTTTGAGCCGACACGGAGACCGCTGAGACAGACTAAAAGACGATTTTTCACTGCACACAATCAGTACACAATTTCACAGCACACAATCAGAGAGAGATTTCTGCCTTCAGATCGGCTGGCATTTGGGTATGCAACGTTACGTATGATCAGTGTATTGACGGCAGGCAGGCGCAGCTAATGTTAGCTAGGAAGAGCTCTTCAAAAGCGTAATGTTACCAATATTTGCGATTGTATTAAAATAGCCTGAAATTAAATTTCCACATGTCTTTCTATCAGCGTCATTACTTTACGGCTGCGTGGTCACATTGTTGATAGCGTTGTAGCCTCAACGCCAGTAGGCCTACACAATTTCACAGTACACAATCAGAGAGATTTCTGCCTTCAGATCGGCTGGCATTTGGGTATGCAACGTTATGTCTCAGAAGTGTATTGACTATAGCAGGCAGCTAACGTTAGCTAGGATTAGGAAGAGCTCTTCAAAAGCGTAACATTACCTATATTTGCGATTGTAAATAGCCTGAAATTGTGTCTTTATATCAGCGTTATACTGTACTTTACGGCTGCGTGGTCACATTGTTGATAGCGTTGTAGTAGCCTCAACGCGAGACATCTCTGCAACCATAAGGTTCCAAAAGCGTAACGTGATGCTTTTTCACTGCTAAGTAGGCTACACAATCAAGAGAGAAATGTCTGCCTTCAGATCGCCTGGCATTTGGGTATGCAACGTTAGATATCAACAGTGTATTATTGACTATACTATAGCAGGCACTGACTGGCAGCTAACGTTAGCTAGGAAGAGCTAGCCATCAACAGAGCTGGGTAACATTACCAATATTTGCGATTGTATTAAAATAGCCCAAAATTCAATTTCCATGCGTCTTTCTATCAGCGTCATATTGTTGATAGCGTTGCAGCTGTCAGTCACAGTAACGTTCTCGATTTAAACACATCTCTCATCCGCTTTCCCTTCACGTCTGCAGACAGCAGAGGGTTTTTTATTGTCATTAACCGTGTATAACGCTATTTTTTAATAGAACAGAAGGTAGGCTACTTAACACCTACTCTAACGTCTGATAGCTAAACATGGCATAGCTAAAACTAAGGAATTCAAAGCATGTAGGCTACTGTATTATCCTCACTCACTCCCCTATCTATTAAAATACAGTATCAGCATTGATTAGTTGTTGACATTATTAGAAATTAAAAAATAATACTTTCACAGGTCCCAAATATCAAGTCAAGTCACAAGTCTTTGAGGACAAGTCTCAAATCACTGTGTGTGCACAAGTTAAGTATGACTCAAGTCCAAGTCCCCATCTCTGGATGACACTGATTTGATATGATGATACTGTCTATTGCTTTTAAGCCCAATAAACAGATAATATATAAGTCGGAATACCAGCCAGAAACGGTACTTAACACCTACTCTAACGCCTGATAGCTTCCCATTTATTAGCAGTAGGGTTCCCAGAGTAAAACCCGGCCATTTCCACCACTGCTTATGAGCATTCTATCATCTGCTGCATGCCATCATGTCTGCTTAAAACACAGCATAGCTAAAACTAAGGAATTCAAAGCATGTAGGCTACTGTATTATCCTCACTCACTCCCTTATCTATTAAAATACAGTATCAGCATTGATTAGTTGACATTATTATTAGACATTCCCTTAATGTTAATGCGCCAAATAAAAAAATAAAAAAATCACAGGTCCCAAATCTCAAGTCAAGTCTTTGAGGACAAGTCTCAAATCACTGTGTGTGCACGAGTTTAAGTATGACTCAAGTCCAAGTCCCCATCTCTGGCACCGATTTGATAGGATGATACTGTCTATTGTTTTTAAGCCCAATAAACAGATAATATAGGCTATAAGTTGGAATACCAGCCAGCCAGGCTAGCCATTGTAGCAATAACAGTTGATAACAATGCACCACCAGGGTGGGAATTACATGGAGGCCACGAGGCCATGGCCTCCATTGCCCCTCCCTCTGGCCGTGATGCCCTGAAATCCCTAAGGCCACCTTGGCAGTGCCCTGCTAGCAGCCTGCTCCCGGTCAGTTTGTCAGTTTTAAATGTCAGTTTTAGTTTAAACTGACCGGGAGCTTGACTTTTCAGTGTGTGGACTTTATTTCTTTATTCCAGTTTATCATTTAATTGTCTGGCACATGCCTGCCTACTAGGGGTGGGGGAAAAAATCGATTCACCTAAGTATCGCGATTTTTAATGTCACGATTTTTTGGATCGATCTTTTATTCCAGAATCGATAATCGCAAATTTAAAAAAAAAAAAAAAAAAAAAAAATTGGGTGCTTGCAGTCAGGCCACTCACTGAACAGCAGGCCAGGCGCCGCCTACTGGTTTACTAGTGGTTTTA
Organism: Poromitra crassiceps; assembly: GCF_964638095.1. Classification (NCBI taxonomy): domain Eukaryota; kingdom Metazoa; phylum Chordata; class Actinopteri; order Beryciformes; family Melamphaidae; genus Poromitra; species Poromitra crassiceps. The sequence goes on along the minus strand of NC_139626.1, from coordinate 37,596,754 downwards.
TTACTTTATTAGTTAGTCTGAAGTAATAATTACACTTCAGGGTTAAAGTGGGTGCATCTCATTGTAAAATTGGACTTCAAACGGCCCAAATCTGGCTTCAAACGGCCCAAATTTCACGCGCGTTGGCCCATATCGGCCTGGCCTGCTTGGTATCTAATGCCCGGCCTGAATTATGATCCCAGTCCGCCCCTGTTTTTAACTATATCGCCCAGCCCTACTCATGATATATAATATACAGTCTCTAGTGTATGATTCAACTTTTACCATGTTCTAATCTAGTGTAAAAAAGCAAACAAACTGAAAAAATAAAAGAAAAAAATAAACAAAAATCGCAATAAATCGTAATATCGAATCGCAATAATCGTAGAATCGCAATACTTAAGAATCGCAATATAAATCGAATCGGCACCCAAGAATCGTGATAGTATCGAATCGGGAGATAAGTGAATCGCCACAGCCCTACTGCCTACTGAGTGGAATTTCTTCTTAATTTAATCATCTTAACACATTTCAGAAAAATCGCTTTTCACGATTTCAATTGAGCAATTGCCTTTGTGCCCTGGCATGTGGCCTTGTGCCCACGGGGTGGTGAATGGGGGGAACGGGCATGCACTAGTATAACAAAAATAACAAAAGACCAATAATGCTTCCTTGAGGGATATAAGTCCTACACAAGGGATATCAACTACAGCAGTGGTTCCCAACCTTTTTACACCAAGTACCACCTGAGAAAGTACCGTAGTTGGCTCTCCAAGTACCACCATATGACCGACGTTAAAATACAGTCTTTTCAGCTATGCACAGTTCACGCAGGAGGCAAATTTATTCCAACCTGCAGCCTATGTGCAACCTGCAGCAGCTGCACTTGTGCTGGGTTGACTGCTGTCTTCACCTCCTTGTGCTTCATCGTTGCTGCTCTCCTCTACTACAGCTCTTTTACGATTCCCTCCCGTTTTGATCCACTTTAGCATCCCTCCTCGTCTTTGTTCACCACTTGTGTAACCATGCAGGGCGGGCAGGTAATTGTGCATGCGCAACAGGTATAGTGTCCGTCAGAAACAAATATTTGTTTCTAAATCTCAAGACAACAAAATAAACCTCAATTTCAATGATCACAAGTTTATTTTCATTCGTAGTATTATTCTGATAGATAAACATGTTTTACAATTGATTTTAAAGTTGGGTTTATTTCATAATTTAAACATTGGGATTCCAGGGATCAAGTACCACCAGCAGGGGGGGGGGCGCAAGTACCACCTACCTTGAGAAACACTGCCAATAATATTAATAATTATTATTATTATTTCACTTTCACATGTTTGAAAACTACTACTAATGACCACCATGGATTTTGCACAAAAACTTTAAAAAAAAATAATAATAATAATAATTTTCACAGAGCCTTCCAAGTACCACCAGCAGGGGGCGCAAGTACCACCTACGGTACGCGTACCGTAGGTTGGGAACCACTGAACTACAGTACACACACACACACACACACACACACACACACACACACACACACACACAACCCTTGCATCTTCAGTTCCTTGCAAGCCTCGAATTCTGACATTCTGACATTTCTAACTATGTCCTGGTAATGACTGAAGAGATAACTGAAAAAAGAGAAAGCATACCATGTGACTATCAACATGTTATATAATTAAGCGGGGTCAGGGATAGAGACGTTTTACATGAATTATTTCCATCTGCTACTAAGGCCATAGACGCTGAGCACCAACAGTTGGGCCGTAGCGAAGAACATTGCATCGCCACGTTCAGCCAATTAGCCTGCAATTGATGCCCCTGGTTTATTAAATCCAATTAATTTGGCACGGTGGCTTTCACACACTGCCGTTTCCCGTGCATCAGTTTCTCTAATTAAGCAAGAGCGAGTTGAAAGAGTCAGCGCAAAGATCCTGCGCTAAACGATCTCTCACACCAGACCAGATCCTCGGGTCCGTCTGACACCAGGCCAGTCGCAATTAAAAGGCTGGTGGGGTTCAGCTCATTACGGACGATATTGACTGTGGAATTGACAGCGATGTGTCTTGTTGTCCCCGTGTAACCACAACAGCGCTGAGTTGAACAGTATAATCCACTGTCTCTGACAGCCAATCAATGAGGCTCAATGGGCCTTTGGGTCTAGATGGGTCTCGGACAAAAACCGCAACAGTCTATAGAATCACTCGGGTCGGGTCATTTGGGTGTTTGTGAGGTACAGTTCCTCTGTTGATAGAAGATACAGACAAATATTTAGTCAGCTGGACTAACATCATGACAGGCCAACAAAAACACTAAATACATCCGTCGATTATTTGGTTTGCCTATGATCTAAAGTCTTTGGATGTCAAACAACAGCTGGGCACGACTGTGCACTCTGCTGCAAAGTTGGTGTGTGTGTGTGTGTGTGTGTGTGTGTGTGTGTGTGTGTGTGTGTGTGTGTGTGTGTGTGTGTGTGTGTGTGTATTTGTTGCTGAAACACGCCCATCTGATACTGAGCCTGGTGCGAGTCTTGCTTCAAACAAATTATGTATAGTCATTTTATATTGGACAGTAGCTATTACTGTAATTTCTATTTAAAAAATGGCACTTGTGGGAACTGGTTAATTTTATTATGTGGGTAAGAACGTTTTTCAATGGACTGCTCCTACACGATGTGAAACAGAACAGATTAGACTCTGCTTTCACCCTTCAGAGCACTCTACTACAAACAGTTTGTTCACAAACGCCTAAGGCTCTGCCCAAATCGTCCTCCATAATAATGTCTAGTGTTGCTGGACCCTATGCCACATGAATCCTAGTGTGACTATCACTATCACTTGCTAGTATCGCAGAATACTGTACCTCATCCAAGCAATCACAGTATATGACACAAGTACCGTAATGTACAATTTGACCTGCTTCTTGTTCAGTAGATTTGTCTTGCAAGCAGCAATCCTATGGGCAATGGTTCAAAGACCAAGCACATTAACCAGAACAGACTCATAACCAAATGGTTCAGATATATTTAGAAACAGGAGAGACCACTTAAACATATCACATGGACCAAAACATAAAAAATAAAAAAAAAGATTTAATGCGGTTTTGTTTTTTTAGGTTTTGGTCTTCTCTCCTGATTCTAAATATAGCTGAACCGTTTGGTTTGATCAAGTAAAACTATTTTTTATAAGCATTTTACTAAATGTCTATGGGAAAATAAATGGCGGATGAAAATGTCTGGTACAGTGCTGAAGCAGGAAGTGACGTTCACTTTGGCTCTCTACAACATCTATTAGTGAGTGAAGCACGCGCAGACATTGGCCCTTCTTAGCATGTACACGGGCAATCCCCACCAAGGCACCCATGAGGCAGGAGACTGTTATTAGAAGTGTGGTGAGGGTGAAGTAGGGAGTGTACTGGGCTAACTGGCAAGTCATGCCCACTTATTAAAGGAGGCTTTCAGTCACATACAGTGGCTGCATTCCGTTCCACAGGGGACTTCACACTGTATTCCCTGCTCCCTGCTCAGGGAACGTCGGTTAAGGGAACTTCCCTCGACAAAATTCCTCTATTCGGAACACCCTGCAACGTCACCGACGTCAAGAGTTGCGCTTCCTCTGTGCGTCGCCCTGTGGTGACTGCTGCTATATTGATAGCCGATCATGTATGTAATATTAATATGAAACAAAAACCCATGTTGTTCTATTGAAATGTATGGCACCTGTGAATAAAAGTGATTTGATTTACAAGATGCATGGTGTCATTGCTAAAAGAGATTAATAATATGCAGATTGTTTTATGCAGATTGTTATGCAATATTATATGTTGATTATTTACCTAATATTATTATGTAATATTAATATCGTGAACTTTGATGATATTCTTAATTATGAATGGTGCACGATCGGTCTCGCGCACCTGTTGTCACCGCGGGAAACCTCCACTTCTGAGGGAAAGACCAGAGAGACGAGCTGCAAAAATGCCAGAGCCTCAACTCCTCCTCACTGCTTTTTCCCCCCCACTGCTGCTCGGCAGCGAGGCGCAATGAGCAATGACTGATGGGAAATCTTGCGTCTCAACTTGCGCCCAAGTGAAGTAGCATTGTTCACTTCTTCCCTACATCGTGCACAGTTCCCTTTGAACCGAACATGTTGGCTGCCTGCGGTTTGGATTCTTGGTTGACATGGACGAATAGCCTGTGCAGTCCACTTCGTTGGGACTTACTTGATGAACGGAATGCAGCCTAAGTGATGTATTTAATTGGGCAGGAGACAGGAAGTGAGGCTGCTCGGTAGCTACATGTCACATCCTGCCAATGGAACGCAGCGGTGGCATCCCAGAGAATTATCTGTAATGTTGTTTCAATGTGGATTGGCAGTGTGTGTGTGCGTGCGTGTGTGCGTGCATGTGTGTGTGTGTGTGTGTGTGTGTGTGTGTGTGTGTGGGGGAGGGGGGGGGGGGGGGGGGTTCACACACTGTCCCGTCTGCCTCCAAGATACTGTAGTACAGTATCAGTGGTTCCCAAATGGTGGGCCTCATCCCTTCTAAAGCCAAAATCCATCTTGTTTTTTACTTTTCCTCGGTACGAAACCCATGAAATGATAAATAATGACGTTTCTTCTTTGAATATCAACAAAACGGCACACTACATGCCTGACTGCTTTTACACCGAGCTATTGTTATCGGATAAGGGCGAATGAATGGACAAATACAGCTAGCAGAGATAGCGGAAGTGCGCACTAACATATCCGGGGTGGGGGCCATCTTGTGTGTGAAATAGGCCTTTTGCCTATTGATGTCACTCGAGAAACTGTGATCTTATCTTAAGTCACAATTTGTGGTGATGTCAGTCGGGTGTGTGTGTGTGTGTGTGTGTGTGTGTGTGTGTGTGTGTGTGTGTGTGTGTGTGTGTGTGTGTGTGTGTGTGTGTGTGTGTGAGAGAGAAATGTATTTGCAATTTTGCACAACTGTGATGTCCCCCGAGATTTGGGTCTGGATCGAGGTAGTCTCGCTTGCCAGACTCTCTCCCTACAAAGCTGGCTGCATGGTATAATAGCTTCAGTGTGGACTGGCGGGGGAAAAGGCACTGTTTAATACCTTTACAGCTATCCACTCAAAGGACGATGCAGGCTGGCTTCATTGCACAATCCACATCAATGGTTTTCAGCGTGCAGCAACGAGCTAGCGGCTCGCGCTGCTGTTGTTATTGTTTCAAAGTGGTTGGCAGAGGCATTTGAGATCCGCAGATTCGACACGGAGAGTGGAAAGGAAATCCATATATGGTCGCAGGCAGCCGGTCAGTCAGAGCGGGTCGGAGCCGATTGCAGAGCTTGCAGGGAGCGGAATGGGATTTCCTTCCGGCACCGACTGTAATGGTCGGCATCAATGGGAGAGCTAAGTCCACCAGGCTGCTTCAAGCCAGTCAGACTAGGATCGAGGCAACAAGGAAGAAGAGGGTGTGTGTGTGAAGTGATGTGTGATGTCACTCGAGCAATTGTCTTCTTCTCTTAGTTAACTTGTTAACACGTTCAGTGCCAGCGACGCCATATGGCGTCATTAGAAATTTACCGTACAGTGCCAGCGACGCCAAATGGCGTCATAACTCCAAATTGTTTTTTTGACGGGGGGGTGTCGATCTAAGCTTCTTACGTCGCCTCTAACAATATTGTAGCTATTGGAGGTCGATAACCTATTTTACAAACCCATTAGGTGGCGACAGCACTCTCCTGATCAGAGAAAAGGGAGCCAAACACACAGAAATAGTCACTGGGAAAAAGGAGGAAATCGCATCGCATCCGTCCGTATGCATCGACGTGCAGAAGCACAACGAGCACAACGCCAGCTGTGCCCAGAGCAGCAGCATCCGCTGTCACAACTGAGCACCTTCATGTACGCTGCAACAGCACATTGACATAATCAGCATTATTATTCCGAACTGGAAGCATGCCAGCCCGTGACAAACACACGCGGAGCCAAAAAGCTGAATATCGCGCACCATTCACTGTGTGTGCGCAGCAAACTCAGCAGAGACTGAGAGCCACCAGGCACATAAGACACACCCAGGAGGCGTGTGCAGTTGAGGGGGGGGGGGGGGGGGGAGCACGGAGAGCAGCAGAGCAGCATACACTTCACCCAGACAGACCCAGACATCAGAAAATTAGCTTCAGAGTCAGAGATGTGCTTGAAATGTTTAATTTCACAAAAGGCTCGTTATCTCAGCTCGTAGAAAAAAAGGTATGTTTTTCGTTCAATCAGGCTATCTTCTCCGGCTCATAACTAAAGAACGGAAAATGGGATCAATAAACTTTTTTTTGCAGGTGATAGAAGAGAGTCTCATCGTTATTTGTGCGTGTTCAGTGTTTACATAGTAATTATTAAAAAAATTATATGACTGTTTTAAAATGCATTGCGGCCTATGTGGCACAGCAAGCAACCTTTTGCCCAAGGGCCGTGGCACTGAAAGTGTTAAGTGTATGTCTGCATCACGCATCATCCATCGGCCCTGCGCGGAAGACGGAGCTGGGCCAGTGTGCACAGAGCGACCCCCCTCTCCCTGGTTCTCCGCTGGAATACCAGGGGCACGAGTACTTCGTTTTTTGAGAGAAACCAGTCAGAGTACCAGGACCCCAAAGTTTAGAATGGAATTCATGTGCATATAGCCAGGATTAGCAAACATTAACTCTCCCAGGTAATGTGGTGCATTTCAACACAACAACAGGCAGTTTAACAGCATTGTCAGAGTGCATTTTAAGCTATTTCAAAGGGGGGGGGGGCGAAAAGTAAAGCAATCATTTTACTTTCACTTTGGTACTTTTAACTGTTTTGCCTGACATGGACTCTCGTTTGCTGATGGAACACTGACCCGGTCCCCCCCAAACCCCCATGAAAACAGAATGAGTCAGTGGGTCAGACAGGACAGATGGCAGAGTAACAGGTGGATGGAAAGCTAGGGAGAATAGGTCCGATAATAAACTGAAAGGTTTAATAACAGATTTAAATTGCTCTGATATTTTAGCTTAAAGGAGAACTTACCTCCAAAACACTTTTTTTCAGCTTTTAACCAATATATATGACTTTGGGGGTGATGTGTGAAGAATTCTGGTCAGAATTTCCACATTTGACACCAAACTGTTGCCATTTTACCATTTGTATAATTTTTCAGCAGCATATCTGGCATAAGCGCCCTCTAAGGGTCCAACACTGCTTTTTTTTTTTTCTCAAATGAATGGGAGATTTGGTACAACCTGACGTCAGGTTGTCCCCAAAGACTATGGGATTTCAAGATAATTACTCCCCTACCCCCCCTGTACCCTTTCGGCTCCTCAGAACTCCAAGCCTATTCCTATTGAAGTTTGCTCTTAAAATACTGAACCAAACGTCGTCAAAGTTGGCACTAGGGATGGGCATCGAATTTCGAATTTTCGAATAATCGTTGTTATTATCAAGGTCGACTTTTATTATTGAAATTCGAAATTCGAAAAAAAAAAAAAAAAAAAAAAAAAAATTTTTTTGAGTGAAATGTTGCATTGTCTCCCCTGATTCTAAGTATAGTCAAATCGCTTGGTTTGAGCAAGTAAAACAATTTTTATAAGCATTTTAAGCAAGGTTTATGGAAAAATTAATGGCAGATGAAATCCCATGAAGAGGGAGAGGGGGTGACTTTGGCACCCCTTTGGCACTCAGACCTGAGCCTACTAAATATTTAATGAACCACTCATGATTGTCAAAACTGTTTTTTATTTTCGAAAATGTCAATGTCATGTAACATGTTCTTTACTTCAGTGGTGCAATGCTTGTTTGAGCTAAAAATCCACAGCAGAAGCTTTTTATATTAATTAATAAAGCCGTAGACTTAGAATCAGGGGAGACAATGCAACATTTCACTCACAAAAAAAAAAAAAAAAAAAAAAAAAAAAAAAAAAAATTTACATTTTTTTATTTATTTTCGAAATTCGAATTAAATTCGAATTTGGCCAGCGAATTTCGAATAGTGTTTTTGCTAGAAATGCCCATCCCTAGTTGGCACATGTCTTAATTATAGTTAGTTTCCTGCTGAATGTGTCACTACTTTATTAATATCTTACCTGGATAAGCTCGAATGATGATGTTTATATTATCAGTCCGAGTTGGAAGCACTGTCTCCAGCCCAGCCAGGCGGGAGCGGGCGGGAGAGAGTCGTACTGTAACCTCATGCACTAGCACCAAGCTCCGGGCGCGCGCGCAGCAGCAGCAGCAGCAGCAGCAGCTCTGTGCTCAGAGCACAGAGAGCACAGTCTGACATTTCCGCGGCTATCAGTCCGACTTCAGAAGCACTTCTCTCGGCCAGTCTGCTCTCTCATGCACCCGCGGGGGCGCGCGGCAGCAGCACACACCAGCAGTGAGAGGCGGGGGCTTTCAACAGTCTGACATTTCAGCAAACAAATCTCGTCGCAGTTTAGCGGACATGTAAAATATAACGCTATACTACGACGTGACAATGTGACAAAGCTTCTCTAAACATATCGGCTAATATAATATCATCACTGTGTACAAGCAACGCCAACTTTTATGGAAATCAAGTCAGCAGAGCAGAGCGACTGGCTCTGTCTGTGTGTGTGTGCTGCTCGGGGGGATTCGCATGGGAACAGTGTGAGGAGGAGAAGAGCTCTGCGCTGCCTCCTGCGCCCTGAGAGGAAAAATCAGCGGTTTATCTCTAGTTAGACGAGGGAATTACGTGGAGAAATCTCGCATTGTGTTACCCCAGAGCGAGAGGTTTGTCCTCACTGTGTGCTGTGAGCAGCGAGGCTCTTAACGTAAGTTTAGACAAGCCACATGCAAGCCACGCACACACACATGGGACAAAATGGGACAAAAATAATTAAATTTCTAGTTCGCCACTGAATGGCCAAATTGATATAACTATCAACCATTTCAGGATTTTCTGTTTCCATACAGGCCACCAGCGTTGGCTAATTGTTGATATTTATAAAGATATCGCCCCTCTCAAATAAATTATTTTTGAGGCAGTAGGCAAACTGTAATGGCGTCGATTTCCGAAAAACAATCTTGACTTAACACAGCCAAAGAGTCTAGTATAGACAAGAGTATATGTCATTTCTTGGTTTTTTCCATAGGTATTTTCAAATCACTGTTCTAATACATATCTAGGGGGTAAGTCCTCCTTTAAACAATTAATTGGATTGATTAACTGGTATGTTGCTGCTTTGATGTAATTTTACAAAGTTTCAAATGGATTATTGAATTATTTTGTTAACTAAATATATGCTTGTAAAATGTTATACATTCCATTGCATTACATTATGTCATTTAACAGACACTTTTGTCCAAAGCGACTTATAGACATTGACGTACAATATCACATTTTGTCACCAGCAGCACAGAAAACAAACATGCAACACTCAATGAGTGCGTTTACATGCACACCAATAAACTGTTTATTAGCGGATTTCTGAGTTACCTGATTATTCAAATGGTCATGTAAACAGCATAAACCGATTATCTTTATCCGTTTATGGTCATAAACGGGTTATGAATAAACCGATAAACACACCTAGGTTTCTGGGCAATAATCGGTCTTATCTCTGCATGTATACACCTTAACCGGGTTTCTTTCGGATTTATATATCTGCGCATGTACGAGTTGCAGGAGAGAGAAGCACAGGAGCGCGCACTCACTGGCCCCTCGGCTCTCCTCCCGGTTCTCTCACCGGCATGCCGGCCCGGTCTCTCCCCCGGCCACAGCGCACCACAGCCGGCTTGGCGAGATGACGGTGAGCACGGAGCCCCTGGCTGAGCGGAGCGGGGAGCTCTGCTCTCTCTTCCCGCACAGAGCCACCGCTGCTGCACTGCACTATGTTGAAATGTGGATATTCTACAGGAGGGGACGAATATTTGTCTCGGATTGCAAATAGAATGACGTAGCCTACAGACAACAGAGTCGTTCAAAACACAACACACACATAACGTTAAAATCCGTGACAAATTCTGTCCGTTTTCTGACAGGTAGGCTACAGTATTTCAATTCAACACACTTACACACGTTGTGGGTCATGAACATTTGACGTGCTTAAGTCACCTCACCTGCCTGACTCTGTGCTGTGTGCTCGGTAAAGTTGGAAATATTATTGTGGCGGAATGAGGCGCACACCGAGGCAGATCCTTTGGCTTATCAAACTCTTTATTTAGTGAACGGACAGACACACATGAAGGCAGGCACGCCAACACCTCGCTAGCTTCTCCTACCTAGCCTAGCTCTCCCCAGCACGTCTGCTCTCTTCCAGCTTCACACAGCTCTCCCGACCATTCCCACTTCCTCCCCGACCCCTAGTCTCCACCCACTGGCCCTATGCTCCCTTCACTTGCCACCCTACTAGCTATCCCATACTACTCCACCTTTCCCCACGCTACATTATTGACAGATGCACTTCCAAAGCGACGCCTATTCCAATTTTAGTAAAGTAGACGAGATACACAACCTAATTTTCACCTAAACCATCCTCTGCGCTGGACAAATAAATTAGGAAAATGTGATTTTGCATTTTGCAGCTATATTCTGTTGTTTTATTCCGGAATTAATGGTGCCTTTCTGGAGAGAAATCCGACTAATTGACTGAATCATGTAAACCCGGGTTTCTCCTATTGTCGGATTATTAAAGTGCATGTAAACGCAGAAATCAGATTATTGCCATAAACTGATTATTCACAGTTATCAGTTTATTGTGTGCATGTAAACGCACTCAATGACAGTCAGATATCATGATGGACTAGAATAGCACTTTGTAAATGGTAGTCTGGGATGGAACAAGCACCTGTAACATTGCATTAAGTCGTCTGAGAAGTAGCAAGCAATATTAATAAAAAGCATTTACAGTCTATTTTGCATGGATATGAATACAGGTGTGCCTTGAGATTTTGGCTTGCCATTTGGTGTGCCTTGGCCACAAAACGTTTGAAAACCACTGCTGTATACAGTTCAGTAGCCTCCCTTTTAACTGCCGACCTTAGACCACACAACGTTATGACTCGGGCAAGGCTGGCGGGTAAGGAGACAACAGATGATGTAACGCGTTTAAAAGTGTGGGTTCAGATATACAGGATCTCTATGAGCAGGGGTAAATAAAGGCTGTACTGTAGAATCGCATTGGAAAAGTCCAGTGCTTCTTTCATGCACTAATTATAGACACATCTGCCGCTGTCCCAAGTCCAAGTCTTGTGTTGTGATGCTATTCTGACTGGGATACAAGCATATACTGTACGCCGAATCACTCTGATGATGATTCCAAAGCAAACTTCACAGCCACACAGTGGCATAGTCACAAATTATTAAGCACAGTATATATTTATGAACTCTCTCTAGTCTATTTAAAATTATGTTTTTACTTGGTCGCAAGCGTTTTAGTCGTTTCTGATTTACAGTATTTACTATTTAGGCATGCTATTCCAGGGGATTTGGAACAACACCCTTGACACAATCATGATAGGCCAACAAAAACATCCTAATTGGTTGTTTTGTTTCTTTTCTTTGAGTGACCCTATTATGCCAGGATGCATCTTTCTGGAATGGCCTATGAAGGGAAATCCATCTACTGTAGATTTTAAAGACTGGCAAACGCTAATAATCTCATTCCCATTGTCTGTCAGTCTTATATACGAGCTTTCAGACGGTGAAACGAGACGTTGACGTCAGGCCAATCAAAGCGTGTGTAACTACCGTAGATGAGACAGAAGGAGGGGCCAATCAAAGCGTGTGTACCTAGATGAGACAGAACGAGGGGGCTCAAGGCACATCGTGGCTGTAACCTGAGGGAAAGGAGCGTACAGAAATGGAAGGTCACCCACTCCCACAATACATTTCTACCATAAATAAAAGGCTGCTTTACTAGCTTACAGTCAGGAGGGAGACGAGAGAAGGAACATGTAGAGAGGTGACAGCAGAGAGACGGCAGGGGACAAGCAGGTGGGTGGAGGTGTGGGTGTGAAGCTGGCAGAGAGGGGGCGACAGAGAGAGCTTCAGAGCACGCACAGCCGACGGTCTCAGCCCCCACCATCGTAACATCGTGATGTCTAGTATAAGAGCCGCGTGCGGCGCGCATTGAAAAGCAAGCAACGCACTTACCACCGCGTGCTGAAGCAGCATTATCTACCCCTGTGCTTTATTAACTAGGGGTGCACCGATCAGTTCCGATCAATTCTCCTCCTTCGTATGGCTTTCCGGCAGACTGGATGCCTTGCGGGACATTGCTGCCCCTCATAGTTGGGGAATATTCTTCCTCTTCTTATCCAGACACAGTTGTCTCAGTTTGCTGAAACGCATCCCTCAGAATTTCATCTATCTTTGCTTGAGATACATCCGCTGCCAGTAATCTCTTAACAGCGTCAAGCCCGATGCCATTCCTCTTCGTCTCCCCACTCAAACCAGCAGCACAGTTAATAACCACGGCAATGAAGGTCATGAATTTCTTCTTGTCCATGCAGATCACGTCACTCCGACTAGTTCCTTCCAACTTCTTCTCCTCCGGAGCCTTACGCATTCCCATCCTGTCGTCGTTTCTTTCCCATCCCCACTTCTCAACAGCCTCAGCATATACCTTCTGTCCTTCTCTGATCTTGTTCACTTCCCTTCGTGGACATTGAGCACACCCCGTATCGTGATTCCCATCAAAGTGTAGGCACTTCTGTTCCTCCTCCTTTGCATCACACATTGTACTCCCAACTACACAACTCCTGTAACTCCTGCACAGTCAGCCCTCCCACATCTCCTTCTTGCTTCGAGTACACACAGCAGCCACATGCCCATACTCCTGACAGCAAAAGCACCTGAGAGGAGCTCTCTCAAAAAGGTCCTCACTCTATAACACACATAATCAAGGAACTAGTCGATTTACACTCCTCTCTCATCCCTTCCCGAAATATCTTCATTCTCCTCGCAGCACACGCACCTTTCACCCCGACAGCAGCACATCACCCACCACTCCTCTCTTTCTGGCCTCCGCCCCGAGCGGGGAAACATCTCAAAAAGCCTTACGTCCAAGCATATCAATCTTCAAGGCTTTCTTCCTCTCAGACACACAGTCAATCACAACCACACCACTCCTAGTGATCCTTATCGAGTGAACATCTCCGACTTCTCCAATAAACCTCCCAACTACATGTGAAACTACAAGTGGAAGCCATTCCATTGCCGTCAGCCACCATTCCAACCAAAAAAAGACTATTTATTTCCCACTGATATCATCAGAGTAGCTCACACCCTCCCATTTCCTTTTCCCATCCTTTATACCAAGACCTCTCGTATCCTCCGTGTCACCCCCGTTTTCTTCTCCTGTCTGCGATTTTGTCCTCACTCCCGTATCCTCCATCCTCCGATCCAAATCCCCCTCCGTCTTCTTCTCTTGCCATCAGTTGGTTTTTCTTCTTTCTTACTGGCACCATCCTCTCGTGGGACTCCTCACAGTGCGGGTTCTCTCCGATTCCGTTAACGTCTTCCTTCAGGTCTCAAGTCACTCCCGCCGCATCACAATTGCTTGAGTCTCCACTTCTCTTGTCACGATCGACGCCCTTCAGAAGCATACATCCGCAGAGAGAACCAGTGATGTCATCCTTACTGGCTGAGGCTATATAAGTTCAGTGCTGACGTCATCAGTGATGATGGCATCAGTGATGATGGCATCAGTGATTATGTCATCAGTGATGTCATAGAGCAGGCGAGACGCACAGTGGGCGAGCTGCAGGGCGGGGCGAGGCGCGAGCCCGTGCAGCGGGCGAGCCTAGGTATCGAGCGCGCGTAGCACGCGAGATTGATAGTAAGTGAGAAAAACTCTGTCTGTCTGTCTGTCTCTCCATTTATCTCCCCACGGATTGGCCAATCAAACTGAAACCGGCATAGGCAGGGACTCCCGGGATACAAAATGTCTCATTTTCGGGGGAAATATTAAACCCTACACTGGTGGTGGAAAGCGAAATGTCTGTCAGCCTCAGACAATCTTAATTCATCAGACCAACTGTGCTGCACCATCACAGAGTAAGGTGACATTTAGATGTATTCCTCTCTGTGGTCTCAGATCAAGATTATTATTATTTTGTGATGGGAGGTGTGGAGAGGAGAGTAAGTCAAGGTGCATCAGATCCACCCTGCCACTCTGCAAAGTTTCACATGGAGAGACTAGGGATGGATCGTTAGGATTTTATCAATATCAACACCGATACTTATCGATACTCTTATCAATACTACTCGCCATAATTTGTTGGAAGAAATAAAGACGACATGAAAAGATGGCAAATATTATTTTGCCAAAAAGCTAAATTCCTGAGAAGGCCTATTTCACTAGCCTAAACCCAGCCTTCAATGTGACGTCACAGGCTATGCCTGTAGCGTAAGTTTCTTCATGACTGATAGCACATAGAGGTCACGTGGAGGCTGGGTTTACCCAGGCTACTATTTCACCATTGTGAATGATGATTTATTATAGGTCACCTATGTAGTAGAACTGTGCATTTTTTTAATTGGAGCCTTGTATGACCAAAGAAAACGGCTGTAGTTTTCCCCATATCGCTCTTAAGGGGGGAAACTACAACAACCACAATGCATTCTGCACATTCTGACTCGATTCACGTAGCAGAGGAATCATCATTGTATCCCTTTACTGAAGCTTATTTTCATTTACAAAACGTTTTCCTCGTCGAGTCTGGATAAATCACCCCATTTTCAAAGGATTAAAACTTTAAGCAAAGCAGCGTGCTGGAGTACGTTACGCTATGTGGCTCAACCCTGTGCTGAACGCTGCTGCTGGAGGTGGCTGCAAGCTACAGGTAGGGTCAAGTTCAACACTGTCGCTGTTCGCTGTTGTTCTGTATTCAGAGTTGGCAAAGTCGACATAATATTCTGTCAGAAAACAAGTCAGGTTCAGCAAAATACGGCGAAGTTTGTTGCAGCACGATGTGGAGTTTTCTGTCTGCCTCCCTGGCAATCATCAGCTGCAGGTATCTCTCTCTCTGTGGTAAAACGCTGGTCTGGGCCAGACGCTGGTCTTACAGACTCTGTTGTGTGATTCAAAAGGTGGTTTTCTTCCAAATATACTAGTGTATTTTACAGTATTTACTAGTGGTATATGATAGGGTATCTTATCTTTTTCCCTGTCACAAGTGTAGCATGGGACAGGAGTGTAAACACGCAACGTAAAAATGTAATGGCCTAATGCCGGCAGCTTCGTCATCACTAGGGGACGGTAAGAAAAAAAAAAGAAAAAAAAATACCGATAGTGTTTGTACCAATCAGGAACCGGTACCAATTTAGTACCGCTGCAGCACTGAACTCAAACTGAACTCAAACTGACAAACTCAAACTGAACTCAAAGCCTTGTCTCCAGAGGAGACAAGGCTGTGATTGACAATGGTGCTGTGATTGCTGCTGAGATTTTGCATTGGGAAAATATGATGCTCACACCCTCACAACATTGTTTTCAGAGTACGATGATGAATTTGTACATGGGCAGTAAAATATGGAGACAAGTCCCATGAAGAACTGCACTGTGTACACTGCCCAACCCTAGACTGCATTGTAGGGCACATGACAGCACCGGTACCGTGGAAACATGTGTGATAGATAGGCCGCACGCACTTTGACAGCAGCAGACATGGATGGGAAGCCTTCAGAGCATTGACATGTTCCCAGGAGCAGCTCAGGCTGCACACTACATAGTATGGACTCCATCACAACCAGAAGGAGAGGTTTAGTCGCCTGCTAGGCTTCACATGAGCATGTCAAAGTGTGCTAGCCCTGAGTGAGGCCATGGGACTGTCATGACAGACACGCAGACAGGCCAATCACATTGCCTGGGGCTGCTCACCTGACAGCAAAGGGCAAGCCTAACCAACCATTCTGCACACTCTCCTCATTAAGGAGAGGAAAGGTTTTTATCTCAATAGACAAATACTTGATGGCCACTACAAAATACATGTTTTTTTTTATCTAGTTCCCCCCTCACCAGCCGCTTATTTCCACCTGACAGCGAGGAGTTTCACCGGAAGGACGTAGTGCGTGATAGGATCATGCTATTCCCCCCAGTTCCTCTCCCCCCCAAACAGGCACCTCAACCAACCAGAGGAGGCACTAGTGCAGCAACCAGGACACATACCCTTAACCCGGCTTCCCACCCGCAGACAATTGTACCCCGCAGACCGTAATTGTGCCTGTATGGATGCCTGACCAAGCCGGAGGTAACCCGGGGGCTCGAACCTGCGAACCTCGTGTTGGTAGGCAGGGAATCTAACACTGCACTACCCGGACGTGCCTGAAAATACAACTGTTGAGAACTATGACAACTAGTGTAGTCATTAGTCGTGTTTCCATTACTCTCAGAAATGCGCAAAATCTAAATATCGCAATAGAAAGTGGGTAATGGAAACACGTAAATTTCGAAAAACCTCCCAAATATCGCAAAAAGTTTTTGCGCTCTCATGAGGTGGTTTTTCAGACGTGTCGATATAGCAGTTTATCGCAAAAGTGTAATGGAAACGCATTTTTCGCATTTGCATGTCATGTGACCCATCTTCTCCTTTGGAAAAGGAGCGGAAAATGAAAGGAAAATGAGGGAGAAAGGGTTCGATAAGCCGTGGCAAAACCTCCGCAGCAACCTAGCAGAAAGACGAGTGTTGTGCAAAAGCGGAGCTGGGGAAAATAGATCATGTTTAATGACAGAAATCGCTCCATGGTGACAGGCTGCCTGTCTGTGTGCGCACAGTTATAGGCTACCTTTTTTCCTCTGCCTCTCGCGCTCACTGCATTCACCGCAGCCAGCAACATGTTGGGGCAGGGTACGACACTCATTTCTTTTGAATTGATAATCAGGCTCGTTTATATGCGTTGTAACTTCATGTGGTGATTTGCATTGACCATTGGTTGGATTTGAGCATGCAGGGGACGGGATTTGGGGCAGATCCCCGTGCGCATGGCAGCTGCTGCAACGGGGAATTGCGTTCAGGTGTGTGCGCCGTCACTCAAACTCAACTTCAATGGAAACGCCTACAAGTCGCAATTGTACATTGTCGAAGTTGTAGAAATATCGCAATTATTTTGCGAAAAACTGTAATGGAAACACAGCTATTGAGATGCTAGTTCAGTGTTCTAAAGACATAAGATGTTTTGTGATACAGGAAGAAACCTGTAAACAGTGTTAAAGTCAGGTCAGCATGAACATACCGGTAAGCAAGCTGTAGAAGTCGCACTGCTCCCAGGACCAAGCTGGGATATAGCAAATGAGAGTGACTTTCACAAAGGCTGGCCAGAAGGCAAAATGTAGGTCTATGGTCAGACTCATTCTCTGGCTCTCCCCCGTCTACTGTCTCTATTGATCCGAGGAGCGGTTCACAGGAACAATTATCTGCCAGAAGACATAGATCATCATCACATGCCACGCATGCCAGGAGGACGCCACTAAAAACACTAGCAGTACTGGCCCATTTCCAGCCTCCAGGACGTTAACGGGCCTGCTGTAATCATTATGTGTGTGTAGGGAAATGGATATACAGTATGGATTACTGCTGCTGGAGAATGTATGAGTCTGTTGGTTCAGTCGTTGCTGCTCGTTGTCATGGATGAGGAAGGTAATTTAGATTAGGACAGGGCGACAAAGGGCAAAAATACCATAACCAATTTGCAAAGCCAATGTACAAATGTCTTTTCTGAATGAAGTAATGACAAGACACTAATTATGCATTTGACAGTTTCCTTAACCGGTAATAGACTCGGTAATGAGTCAGAAGATTCAGCGTCGGCTTCTTTCAATAAGCCAGTGCAGATAGCCCTCTGACCTCTGACCTTTATCGTCGTGTTGCAGCAGCGTCTTATCTAACCAAGGCAATCTTTCTCATTGTTGAGCTACACAGAATCTCTCTCATTGTTGAGCTACACAGAATCTTTCTCATTGTTGAGCTACACAGAATCTTTCTCATTGTTGAGCTACACAGAATCTTTCTCATTGTTGAGCTACACAGAATCTTTCTCATTGTTGAGCTACACAGAATCTTTCTCATTGTTGAGCTACATAGAAGCACAGAAGCAAACTCTTTATATAAAAAAAATGCCTGTTGTGCTAGCATGAACAAGATTGGAGATGCAAGGCCATATCAGGGCCATATCTTATGCCCAGTGCAAGTGCAAGTGCAAGGGCAAAGTCTGCTAGTTTTTAGCACTCAAAATATATATTTCTTTCTTATTATTACCAGTGGGTCAGTACATCAAAGGACATGTTTCAGCAACCCAGTGGTAATTAAAATGAAAAAAGGGAGATGTTGAGTGCTAGAAACCAGCAAAGATTTTGCCCTTGCACTGGGTGTAAGATATGGCCTGTAGCATCTATAGAGCCGGATATCTGTGGGAAATTATGTAGAAAAAGGCATCTGTGATTTCTGGTTGTGTTTTGACAGCCCTGGTACACTCATTAATCCTGAGAATGTGGTGACCTGACATTCAAGTTGCTGGTAGAGAGATGAAGAAACCAGTGCAGATGAAATGCTTCCGGGGCGGCCAAGAGAGTGGAGAGTTCACACTCTGCCTAACAAGGCTGGAAGAGACTCAACGCCAAGGTTGGTTTGAGCGTACTGATGGAATTGACCACATCAAGTCAGAATGAAATAAAAAAAATAGTATTCAAATTGGGAAATTCATTATTATATCATTATCATATTCAAATCATATTCACACTCCTCAAACTATTCAAAACACTACGTGTGTGTGTGTGTGTGTGTGTGTGTGTGTGTGTGTGTGTGTGTGTGTGTGTGTGTGTGTGTGTGTGTGTGCGTTTTCATATTCAAGTCATGCCAACCACAAGGTATAAATGGTCGTCCAATGGTTTGAAAAGCATAATAATAATCATGTAAAAAAAGAAGATGATTAGGATCTGTCACAGTGCTATTTCCGCATGTAGTTTTTCTGGCAGCCATGAGTCATCAGAAAAGTTCAAACCCCCTAATCTATGACTAGGGATGGGCATTTCTAGCAAAAACACTATTCGAAATTCGCTGGCCAAATTCGAATTTAATTCGAAATTCGAAAATAAAAATAAAAATGTAAAAAAAATTAAAAATGTTTTTTTTTTTTTTTTTTTGTGAGTGAAATGTTGCATTGTCTCCCCTGATTCTAAGTCTACGGCTTTATTAATTAATATAAAAAGCTTCTGCTGTGGATTTTTAGCTCAAACAAGCATTGCACCACTGAAGTAAAGAACATGTTACATGACATTGACATTTTCGAAAATAAAAAACAGTTTTGACAATCATGAGTGGTTCATTAAATATTTAGTAGGCTCAGGTCTGAGTGCCAAAGGGGTGGGGTGCCAAAGTCACCCCCTCTCCCTCTTCATGGGATTTCATCCGCCATTCATTTTTCCATAAAACTCGCTTAAAATGCTTATAAAAATTGTTTTACTTGCTCAAACCAAGCGATTTGACTATACTTAGAATCAGGGGAGACAATGCAACATTTCACTAAAAAAAAAAAATTTTTTTTTTTTTTTTCGAATTTCGAATTTCGAATTTCAGTAATAAAAGTCGACCTTGATAATAACGATTATTCGAAAATTCGAAATTCGATGCCCATCCCTATCTATGACTAGTGTCAATTAGCACCTTCATCTCTTCTCTCAGCCTTCATCTCTTCTCTCAGCCTTCATCTCTTCTCTCAGCCTTCATCTCTTCTCTCAGCCTTCATCTCTTCTCTCAGCCTTCATCTCTTCTCTCAGCCTTCATCTCTCTTCTCAGCCTTCATCTCTTCTCTCAGCCTTCATCTCTTCTCAGCCTTCATCTCTTCTTCTCAGCCTTCATCTCTTCTCTCAGCCTTCATCTCTTCTCAGCCTTCATCTCTCTTCTCAGCCTTCATCTCTTCTCTCAGCCTTCATCTCTTCTCTCAGCCTTCATCTCTTCTCTCAGCCTTCATCTCTTCTCTCAGCCTTCATCTCTTCTCTCAGCCTTCATCTCTTCTCTCAGCCTTCATCTCTTCTCTCAGCCTTCATCTCTTCTCAGCCTTCATCTCTTCTCTCAGCCTTCATCTCTCTACGTGATGGTTGGATGAAAACCAGGCTGCAGCAATGTGCAGGCACAGCCATAACCGCACAGCCAAGAGATGGCTGAGCCAGCTGTGCATAACCACAACAATAGCCATGTTATTATAACACAAGTCGAGATTTTCTGAGTAGCGATTTGTTTTAATCACGACTGGTCACAATGTAGTACATCTACATTAACACGTTCAGTGCCAGCGACGCCATATGGCGTCATTAGAAATTTACCGTACAGTGCCAGCGACGCCAAATGGCGTCATAACTCCAAATTGTTTTTTTGACGGGGGGGGTGTCGATCTAAGCTTCTTACGTCGCCTCTAACAATATTGTAGCTATTGGAGGTCGATAACCTATTTTACAAACCCATTAGGTGGCGACAGCACTCTCCTGATCAGAGAAAAAGGAGCCAAACACACAGAAATAGTCACTGTGGAAAATGAGGAAATCGCATCGCATCCGTCCGTATGCATCGACGTGCCTCCATAAACGAGCACAACGCCAGCTGTGCCCCCAGCAGCAGCATCCGCTGTCACAACTGAGCACTTCCATGTACGCTGCAACAGCACATTCACATAATCAGCATTATTATTCCGAACTGGAAGCATGCCAGCCCGTGACAAACACACGCGGAACCAAAAAGCTGAATGTCGCGCACCATTCACTGTGTGTGCGCAGCAAACTCAGCAGAGACTGAGAGCCACCAGACACATAAGACACACCCAGGAGGCGTGTGCAGTTGAGGGGGGGGGGGGGGGGGGAGCACGGAGAGCAGCAGAGCAGCATACACTTCACCCAGACAGACCCAGACATCAGAAAATTAGCTTCAGAGTCAGAGATGTGCTTGAAATGTTTAATTTCACAAAAGGCTCATTATCTCAGCTCGTAGAAAAAAAGGTATGTTTTTCGTTCAATCAAGCTATCTTCTCCGGCTCATAACTAAAGAACGGAAAATGGGATCAATAAACTTTTTTTTGCAGGTGATAGAAGAGAGTCTCATCGTTATTTGTGCATGTTCAGTGTTTACATAGTAATTATTAAAAAAATTATATGACTGTTTTAAAATGCATTGCGGCCTATGTGGCACAGCAAGCAACCTTTTGCCCAAGGGCCGTGGCACTGAAAGTGTTAACAATAAAATGGCTTAGGAATACACCTGCTGCAATCCAGTTGACAGCCCTTATTGTAGAAAGAGTTCATGTTTGTATTTCAATACTTTGCCCATACAATATAAACTACACACACTCCCCGCCCTTACACACAACACACTTACATCTTGTTCACTGCGAATGATATCAAGAGGCCTTTTTGATGAATCCATGGAGACAGAATGTTTCAGTATGCAGACTCCATCTGCGTGGCCCAACTCCCACCATCCGGAGGGATTGTTTGCTTTGCTGCCTCGTTGTCACATCCACGTTTACCCAACGTTTACCCAACCCATCTCTGGAGAGGCATGAACACAGCCAATGAACAAAGGGGGAACTGGATGGAGGGATGGATGGATGGATGGATGGATAGTAGCGCTGCAACGATTAGTCGATTAACCAATTAGCCGATCTGACAGAAAAATATTCGCCAGCTATTTTATTTTTTATAATCGATTAATCGTTTAGACAAATTTTATCCTAATTCTTAAATGTGAATATTTTCTGGTTTCTTTAGTCTTCTATGACAGTAAACCGAATATCTTTGGGTTGTGGACTGTTGGTCAGGACAAAATAAGACATTTTTGTGACATTTTATAGACCAAACGACCAGTCGAGAAAATAATTTACAGATAATGAAAACAATCATTAGTTGCAGCACAGATATATATATAGATATATAGACAGACAGACAGACAGACAGACAGATAGATAGATAGATAGATAGATAGATAGATAGATAGATAGATAGATAGATAGATAGATAGGATAGATAGATAAGATAGATAGATAGAATGCCCATATTTGACTACAGAGTTCTCGTTCCAGATCGATGGGGCGATCAGAGGCAGACGACACGCCATTCCTTGAATGTAAACAAACCCATATTCCCTTACTGTCCCACAAAGGCATGAGGAGCATGCAGCGAACACGCACCAATACCTTTCACTAGACAAGCATTCCTATCTGCTGTGGGAATAATCATGAATAATGAATATTGGATGCGCTGTCACACTTCTAACAGCCTGACACACACACACACACACACACACACACACACACACACACACACGGAATACTACTGCCAAAGACTGCACAACAGACTGTAAAACTGTAAAATATTCTGCTTAAGTATTCCTATGAAATAAATACACTTTCAAAGAGAGCTGCTGCCTAACAATCACACAGGAAAACCCTCTGTCACCAAGGGCCTTTTTAAACCTGTGGATGGAGCAGTCGTTAGCCTGTCATGGGGACTGCACACAAGCACGTGCCGTGTGTGTGTGTGTGTGTGTGTGTGTGTGTGTGTAGGTGTGTGTGTACTAGGTGTGTGTGTTCTATACTACTGCAGTGCAGATGCAGGACACGATTCTCTCTTGATAAGACCACAGAGCACCACCAGTCTAAATAGCTGAAATGCCATCATGCAGTCAAATCTGATCTGGCTCAGCAGAAAGCAAGCGGATGTGTCTGCAGCAGTCAGCTCGTTAAGTTCTTCTCCCACCTCACTTCAGCATGACTGCTCTAACTTTTGTCCCATCTGACTCTCCAAACACACCAGCGCATTATATACTGTAAGCCCCAGCAACTCCCATTTCTCAAGCACCACCGCACAGTAGAGCGGCAACGTTTAGTCGATTAATAACAATCGATTAGTTGTATGACAGGTAATTTATGACCAACTATTTATATATATATATATATATATATATATATATATATATATGTGTGTGTGTGTGTGTATTGTATTGCCTGTCCGTCATGTAATTTGTATTGTTGTCAGGACCCCAGGAAAATTAGCTGTCGTCTAGGCGTCAGCTAAAGGGGATCCCCATAATAAACAATAATCGATTAGTTTAGACTCATCTTTAAGGGAAAAAAACTCAAATTCTCTCATTCCAGCTTCTTAAATGTGAATAGTTTCTGGTTCGTTTAGTCTTCTATGACAGTAAACTGAGTATCTTTGTGTTGTGGACTGTTGGTCAGGACAAAAGAAGACAATTTGCGGATGCTTGGGCTTTGGGGGAAATTGATCAGTCGAAAAAAAGATAATCTGACAGATTCATCGATAATAAAAAATAATTGTTAGTCATGCACTGTACAGTCACATGAGAGTTCCCAATCTCCAGCAGCCAGCCTAGCCTGGCTGTCACTTTTAGCAATGTGCTGCTCCAGAGAGCTGAGCCATGCTGGCTGCCTGGGGGAGTTTTCAGAGTCCCATGGGAATATTGCAAAGTCATGATTTCTTCTAACACTCAGGGGCGTCATGCAAGCCAAAAATCTGAGGGGGCGAACTCTGGCGCCGCCCGGAGGGCGGCAAAAAATTTGGGGGGTTGGAAGCCAGATTTAGAGGAATATCTAATTTTAAATTAACAGACTGAGCAGGTGTAACCATAAGGCTATTTTCCAAACTGCTCAGCCTCCTGGAAAGATCCATAATCACCAGACTAAGTACATTGCCACTGCCCAGGCTCAATGGACTTGACAAAAAAGGGAGACCACATGTTTCAAAGCAATGTAACACAATGTTTATTTTGGCTGGTATTGCCTTTTCAGAAGGTAGAAATCTTTCCTCTAGAGCAGGGGTTCCCAACCTTTTTTGTGCCAAGGACTGGTAGATACATGGGAAAAAAAAGTTGCGGACCGGTTGTCAATTCTAATGGTTTTAGTTATATATATTTACTCACCAGGTGGCGACAAAGGGTAAATAACAGCCTTTTGTGTTGTACTGTATGTAGCCTATACAGTATTTATGTTTTTGTTTTAACTACAAACATACATAAACATAAACTTGAAACTATGTTTCAACTACCATACACAGCCTATAATAATATAGCCTATGTTTATTAACACATTCACTGCCAACAACGTGTAAACACGTTTTCAGAATCCAGCTGTTGACTGCCAACAACGTGTAAACACGTCCTTGGCATCGATTTTTTTTTTTTAACGGGGGGTTGTGCATCTAACCCTTTTACATATCTTATATAAGTATTGGACGTGTACAACGTGTACAACCCATTCCACCGACCCACTAAGTGGCGACAAGGAAGTAGGAAGGCAAGCAAAAAGCAGTGTGATCCATTTCCATTCTCATGAAAATGGATTGGCGAGGCGCTTTCGTTTTCGCGTTGATTGCTGGCGGTGCGGGATTGCAAACTTGCATCGTGGATTGCGGATGGAGCACACTTTGAGGCACGCAGCGTAAATATGACCAGAGTCGCAGGGGCTTCATCGGAGCTCTCGGCCAGGGCTCCGGGAGGCGGGCGAGTCCAGCCGGGCTTCCTCGGGGAGCGGCCACGCAGACAGGCACAGCCAGGCACAGCGGCAGCGGGGCAGTGAGGCTGGTGACAAGCAGCAGGCCATTTTGCCTTCCAAAATAGCACCAAATTGGAAACAGCCATAAAAGGCTTTTAGAATGGGATTTTCAACCCATTCTTTTTTGTTTCTTTTTCGCTCTAATTTAGAGTAATTTAATTTCTATTCAGAAATTTATTTGAGAGGTCGAGAGTATGAGAAAGTGAATTTGCACAGGTAGGAAAGTGCTTGTTACACGGCGCTGCAGCCAAGAAGAACGCCCACGGAGGGAGGAGTTGAAGCAACTCTCCCTCTCGCTCTCTCCCTCTCTCTCTCTCTCTCTCTCGCTCTCTCTCTCTCCCTCCCTCCCTCTCTCTCTCTCTCTCTCTCCCTCTCCCCCTCTCACTAGGATTAAACCTAGTGCGTCTCCCTCCCGATAGGGAGGGAGAGAGAGAGAGAGGGAGGGAGAGCGAGAGGGAGAGAGAGAGAGAGAGAGAGAGAGAGAGGGAGGGAGAGCGAGAGGGAGGGAGAGAGAGAGAGAGAGCGAGAGGGGGAGGGAGAGAGAGAGAGAGAGAGCCAAAAATGAATGGTTAAAGTGACTGTTCTATCCAATTTCACAAAAAGCCGTTTATCTCTGAATATTTTTTCTGACGCTAAAACCATGCTGTATTCAACTGCTAATGCTTACATAACTACTAACTCTACAAACTAACTCTTTTAGACAGAGAAAGTACACATTCTATTAGTACTTTTGAGATATTGTATGTTCACAAAGTCCAAGCTGAAACGAATCCTCGGCTCTTGTAAAATGAGCCAGAATCCTCAAAAAACGGCTTGGCAGAAGCTACCTACAGCAAAAAAAAACGGCTGGCAGTCAATGTGTTAAAAAAAAAAAAAAAAAAAAAAAAAAAAAAAAAAAAAAAATTTTACCTCTCAAAAATCTGAGGGGGCAATTGCCCCCTCAGTTACAATGGGCATGACGCTTCTGCTAACACTTTCCCCTTGAGGGCAAGACAGACAGTCCTCTGCCTGAGGACTCCAGTCTGCGAAAATGTTTGCATTAAGATAATGATTGTATTTTGCTATCAAATGGTAAAATTGCTCTAAATCATGTCACACACACACAGCCTACAAACGGGTTACACACGTCGTGTCACGTGTGCATACATATATAGGCTACTACTAAAAAAGGCAGGTTCACTTCTGATGATGGACCACATTAATATTTCTAAATACAGCAAAGACATGCACAGTCCCCACGGTGTGTATATAGCCTACATCCAGGCAGGCCACACAGGCCAGCCAAGGTCCCCAGGCAGTTTTGGAAAGCTGATCCAAGCTTTTATATTGACATGGTTTAATGATATAACGGTCACGTTCAGCGCTATAAAAAGGTGATTAATATTCATAGCATTCGCACACTGCACTCGGATCAATCACATGCAACATATCGTGTGGGTGTGGACGAGCGGCATCACCAAACACTCAACTTCAAGCAACGACGCCCATCCCAAAGACTGAAAATGACCGTTTTAGGCCTTAACAGTTTAGCATAATTGACGCCGATGCAGATGGCATCGTGGCAGCAGTGGCTTCTCGAAGAGAAACCGGGGATTTGGCGGAGCCTGGCTGGCTGACATGCCCCGGTTTTCTCCCGTTTCTCCAGCACCGACTCATGGGCTTGACTCCGGTGCTGCCCGCTGCTGCGTTATTTTAACAAATCGCTGCACAACGCGCAAAAGGAGCCGCGGCGTCAATGAACCGATAATTGTTTACATCTAGGGCACACACAGACGCGTCCGTAACAAGACAGAAGGAAGGAAGAGCGCGTAAAAAACACAGAAAATGCCGCCTCTCACCTCGCAATTTTCTCCCCATTTTCTCCACCATGCTCCAGCCAGGGAACCGCTCCAGCATGAGCATTGACGTCACGCAGCCCCACTCTGCTGCAGAGAGAGCAGGCCTGCAGAGGACGAGAGAGAGGGAGGGAGAGAGTGAGTGGGGGGGAGGGAGGGAGACAGTGAGAGGTTGGAGTGGGGGGAGAGAGAGAGAGAAAGGGGGAGGGAGAGAGATGCAAAAAATATGAATAATTAAAAGACAACCTGCCCCTCCCCTACAGCCTACCTACACTCAATTAGGGGAGGGGCAGGTTGGCTGTCTATCTGTAGACAGTGTAGCCTACCTGTGCTTTGCCTGTGGCATGCAGGCAGATAGACAGACTGCCAACACTGTCTAGTGGAACAGCTGTTTGTTGTTATGAAGTAGTAGGCTATCAGTTGTTGATATTGGTATACAGTTGTTTTAAATGCGTTGACAGGGCTGTTCACTGCTGTTTCTAACAGGCATGCCAATAAAGCCCACTGTAAGCAACTGATAGACAGAGAGAGAGAGAGACTGAACCTAAGTAATCACACTCATCCAGATCCAGCTCAGCGCCATAAGCTGATGGTAAGGCAAGTTGGTGTGAATTCACTCTATAAATCAATACACATTTGGGGATTGTGAAAAATCAGCTGCCTGTGTGTCAAAGCTTTCCCTATTCAGCATCCAGTCAGTCACAGTATCTTTCCCAGTCTTGATACCAATGGGGGCTTGACGGGCCCAACCTGGGGTCATCCGTGTGACGACCCCATCCACTCTTGATTGCCTGTGTGGGCTGTTAGACACAGGCAATTAACAGGCAACCTAACAGTTCTACCTTAGAGACTACACACAACACCAAATCAGCTTTAACAATTTTATTGATGAAAGTCTTTTGGCAGAGGGGATCAGCCACGTGATGACGGGTCTGCCGTGAGTTTGGCAGGGACGTCAGAACCCTCCCCCCTTGGGAGAAGAGGTCTACCCTGGTGGTACTGGGGTGGAAGCCGGGGAGGTAGTGGCTTGACGCTGCAGCACAGAGGAGACAAGAGCATCAGACAGGTAGGAGGGAACACCCCCTTTTAAACAGCCCGCTTGGAGAGATGGCAGGCTGTCATTGGATAATTAGTAATGATGATGTAACTAGTTCCGTCTCTGGTAGAACTTCCGTAAACTCTCATTTAGGTTAGACTCAGTCTAACACAGTACCTAACTGTGTCTGCAGGTAGGCTGGGCAGAGTGAGCAATGGGGCTCGTTAAGAGAAGTTGCACCTGAGCTGGCTTGTTCTTCTCTCGCTCTCTCTCTCTCCCAAACATGAGAGAGAAAAAGACAAAACCAATGCCGCATGGATTCCCCCAAACAAACTGTCAACCACAGGTGCAACCACTTCCTCTTAGTGAAGCCCACTCACTCAGCCCAGCCTACCTGCAGACAAGTTGGGTAGACGCAGCCAACAGGCAAACAGAGGTGGCGTTAACTTGTCACATCAGCAAAATGAAAGACGGTCTAATTTCACGTAGTGTTATTCGATTCACTGAAAGTATAGAATGTAAAACAAATGACAACTTTGATTGCAGATTTCACTCTGTCCACTGTTATGTCTCCAACTACCCCCCCCCCCCCCCCTTTGAAATAACTGCAACAATCCGCTCAGATTCAGTATTGAATGGGGTTAAGTGGCTTATTGTCTATCTGTTTGACATGAAAACATTTGGGAACCCCTTGCATTAGTGTGTCACACACACTAATGCGACATTTATGTGACAGTCATGTCACATAAAAATAAATATAGACTAATGTCTGCACAATTTTCAATAAGAAGACAGCCATTATTTTAGTTTCATATGAGGCCATCTAATGAAATTGTTGTTTATCAGAGAGAAAGATACCTTTGTTGTTGTTTATAAATAAATAAACATAATACTTTGGGAATGGTGCAAGGTGTCAAGATTGATGCAGCTGTAATAATTATATCCTAGTTTTAAATAATACAACTGGGCTCTTCAGAATATCTTGTTTCATACCGTTGAAATCAAACCCCAAGACATTATTGTTTTGTATTTTGACTTTGGGAGTTTGTATTGCAAGGATCTCCACCCTTATCTTGAAGCAACCAAGGGCGTTTTCATAAAAAAGGATCAAATAGCATTTTCATCTGAGATATGATTTATGAGGTTGGGAAATCCTGAAGCTGTATGAGTGTAATCTTTCAGTGCGGTCAGATTGATATCAGCTGTGCCTGGTCGTATCAGGACCCATGTTATTAATCACATCAGCACGCAAGGATGGAGCTGCATACTCTTGCCCACTCAGCAGAACATAGTCTCATAGTCTATATACCATCAACAGATGTTATTCAAAGACCACAGGGTGTGTGTGTGTGTGTGTGTGTGTGTGTGTGTGTGTGTGTGTGTGTGTGTGTGTGTGTGTGTGTGTGTGTGTGTGTGTGTGTATGGGGGGGGGGGGGGGGGGGGGGGTAGAGATGTCCAGAAACTTTGTGAAAATGGCTTAAGAATGTTTAAGTATTGAGAAGAGTACGTGAGTAGGTACGCTATGGTACTTCCTCTTTCTGATATAACCGTTAGAGGAATCCTTAAAATATTGCCACATCTTCTTAGCCTATTTTGCTTTGTGTTCTTTTTTACTCAGGCATATAGTATGTATTCGCCTTTTTCACCTCAGCCATTTTGTGTCTAAAAGGCAGGGTTGGAAAGCATCATTAATGTTTGCCTGCACCTGTGTTACTTCCTGCCTTTTAGAGACAATATTTGTGCTGGTGAAAAAGGCCCAATTGGGATCGTTAGGCTGATTGGGTGCACCTGGGCCTGGTGTACTCCTTGGACTCATTAGAAGACCTTCAGACATTAGGCTCTCTCCCTCCTCACTGATGCACTTTTTGTTCTGTTTTTTTGTTTGTTTTATGTAGTTTTCGTTGTCTATAGATATTTTCCCTTAGTTTTTGTTAATAAATTATTGTTTTAACCTTTACTTTGGGGTATGTTTATTGCTCGTGTGTGTGTGTGTGTGTGTGTGTGTGTGTGTGTGTGTGTGTGTGTGTGTGTGTGTGTGTGTGTGTGTGTGTGTGTGTGTGTGTGTGTGTGTGTGTGTGTGTGTGTTGCAGGTGCACCCACTGTGCACCAGAAATTTCATGGAGGGACTGAAGCACCACATAGTGGTCAAAGAAGGGAGGTACACTGTGCACAGGATTTATCGTTTGAAAAAAGAAGGAGCTGGTACAGAGATGGGTAGAGACTGTTATGTGGTGGCATTAGTTTACCACAGCAACACTGGAATACCACAGATCATGCCAACTCTCCTTCATGATCATCATACATGTGGCAAATTTAGACCTAGGTTTAGTCATATATTGTGTTGTGCAACACATTAAAAAAGTCAAGTCAAATCAGATGTATTTAGGCCTGTATAGTGCCTGAAACACACAATTGTTTGTTACAAAGTGCTTGTTGTAAAGGCACAGATGTTCAATGATACAGTATGTAAATTGCCATTAATGTTTCTGTGAAAGACACAAAACTCATACAGAAGAAAACGATTGGAGCTAATGAGCTTTTTCATCCTTAATCAGGTCAGAACATTTTAAATCTGAAATGGAACAGAAGGGTGCTAGAAGTGGCATTGTGAAATCTTGGACACAATTATTAAGATTTTTTTTCCCATTATAATAGGCTAGTTTTGGTTTATATATATATATATATAGTCAAAAAGCCTACTGTATAATGATTTGACTTCTGTCTTGATTCTTTCTGTCTTCCATTGTAAGTAAGTAAAGACATTGTAGGTCTATGAAAATTCATGTTTTTTTTATTCAACAGTTTTATTGAATTTTATGTAAAGTGCGACAACACAAATAAAACAGAAAGAAAAAAAGAAAAAATAAAATAAAATAAAAGGCAGGCATGCAGGAATCCCGACAGACATTGAAATAAGAAAGATCATTATTTAGACACAATGATAAGCTGTAATGGGCGTTAGGACATGACCGCCTTTGCAGACATACCATTCCAAACCATCAGATTCCTTCCAGGGTTAGGTTGTTTTCTCTCTAGACATGTCCACTAAAGCTGTCCCACAGTTCATTAACAAGCGGTTAATGAACCGTTTTTATTTTTGCTCCCAGTGAAATGTTTTGTGGTCACTCATGATTCAGTAGGTCACGGGTTGGCTTGGTTCCACTCATTATATAAGGATTTTTCTAAATGTCTATGGAGAAAATGAATAGGGAACTCTCTTCCGGGGCTGGAAACGTCACGTGAGTGTTGAGCTCTATTGGTTTCTTGAGTGAAGTGGACTTTCCCTTTAAGACAATGTCTTATTTGAAAATATTTCCGGAGATGGCCATGTCCCCTCAGATCAAACTTTTCTCTCATTCTGTTATAGGAAAGGACATCAAATCACCCTCTTCAAAAAGATCATTGTACCTTTTCTTAACCACTGAGCCCAATAAATTGTCTGTTTATTTTGGGGTTATGCCATATGGATGCATATTTTTGATTATTATGAGAGATTTTGCACTTTTTATGTACTCCGTGCCAAACTCTCTTTGAATGTACTGGAATGGGATTCGTCGCTTTTTCTGTCCCCCTTTTTGATGTGTGTGCTAGGATCTCAATAGGTTTAAAAGGAGGCACAAGTTCCTGTTCAATCATCATCCAATCTGATTCAGAATTTGTTCCATTCCAGTGTGTCTAGCAAGTTTGGCCATTTCGAAAGAAATACTATAATACTGTATGTTTGGTAATGGTAGACCTCCTGCCTCCTTCGGTTGACAGAGCTTGTCCATACGAATTCTAGGTTTTCTTCCACTCCAAAGAAAAAGTTGTATCATATTATTAATTGTTGTGGGATACATGTTGGTATCACTCCAGTGAGATAGTTTATCTGTGGGGCTATGACCATCTTTATTGTATTAAATTCATCCGTTTCACTTCACTCATAACCAGAGAGCATAATGTAGGAAGGGGGGGTAGATGTACCCATGGGGGGGGGGGGGGGGGGTACATCTACACACACTCACTCACACCTCTTTTAACAACCATCCATCTTCCGTATAGAAATAGGAAGAAGTAGATGCTCTCTTTTGATGTCTTCTGTTGTTTCATTTGAAAACATTTTGAAATTGATCACTATGAGTGGATTAGTATTTTTCTTTATTTCTCATGCAAATTATCATCTAATTGATATTTGTATATTTATTACACTAGTGCAGTGCCAGTTCACCCGTCAGATAGTCTCACTTGCCAGACTCTCCCAGCAAAGGGGCTGGGAGAGTCTGGCTGGGGAAGGCTTTCACTGTGCACTAGAGGGGAAAAAGGCTCTTTACAGCCATCCACCGAACGTACCATGCAGGGTGGCTTCATTGCATAATCCACATCAATCGTTTTCAGCGTGTAGCAACAAGCTAGCGGATAGCGCTGCTGTTATTGTTTCAAAGGCAGCGGTGCAGGCATTTGAGCTAGGCAGATTCGACATGTATAGCAGCAGAAGCATACAGATTCGACACGGGGGCGTGGAAAGGAAATCCAAATATGGTCGCAGCCGCAGTCGGAGCTGGTCGGAGCCAATTGTAGAGCTTGCAGGGAGTGGAATGGGATTTCCATCCGGCACCAACTGAAATGGTCGGCACCAATGGGAGAGCTAAGTCCACCAGGCTGCTTCAACCCAGTCAGACTACCCGTCAGAGAGTAGGCTAGTCCTGCCACAAAGTGTCGCAAAGGGCAGTGCCCGTTCACTCACTCACTGTGTGTAGGACTTTTAGGGGGTTGTGGGTAGTGTAGTCCTTGAGTGCAGGAGGTAGTGCAGCTCTCTCTCTCCTGGTGTGTGTCTCTCACTGCCTGTGTGTGTGTGTCTGTGTCTGTGTGTGTGTGTGTGTGTGTGTGTGTGTGTGTGTGTGTGTGTGTGTGTGTGTGTGTGTGTGTGTGTCCCTCTACCGCTCCCTCTCTGGGTGTCTCTCTGGTGTGAGATAGTCAGTGAGACAGTCAGATGCCAACTAATGTCAACAAAAGACCCACCACGAGAGTCCAACAATAAGCAAGAATCATTGTTCTCATTGTAAATGAGAACATTGTTCTCATTGTAAATGAAAACTGGTTCTCAATTGACCTACCTGGTTAAGTAAAGGTTAAATAAAAGAAATAAAAGAAACATCCAATAAAGCACAAAAAGAAACAAGTATCTAGTGAAACCCGTCTGGCCAAACAGCAGCAAGTGACCAACGTTGTGGGAAAACTGGAGTCAACATGGTGCTTTTGATTCATGGAAGGACCCCTTAGCTTGTAGTTTGTCATGTTAGCTTATTACCATTATTAAACTACTGCAAGTATACTTCCGGACTCATTCCTGCGGTTCTCTATTGTAGTTGGACAGGGTGCGGCCATCTTTCAGCTGCTTGCCAACAAAGATCAGCCTCTGCTGGTTGGGGGGAATGCCTTCCTTGTCCTGGATCTTAGCCTTCACATTCTCGATGGTGTAGTAGTCCTGCCACAAAGTCTCGCAAAGGGCATGTGTTGCAGTGTTATATAGGTGATGATGTCATCAGTGATGTCATCAGTGCCAAACTTGGGCTGTTGAAACGGTGATGATGTCATCAGTGATGATGTAATCAGTGATGTCATCAGTGCCAAACTTTTGCCTGGTTGCTACATGATGCACGTGGTCCTCGTTATTTCTCATCTTTGAATCGACGCAGACACAAACACAACTTGCCACCATGGTTGAGGCTCGCTTGGTCCAGGGCTCCATCCTGAAGAAAGTGCTGGAGGCCTTGAAGGACCTGATCACAGAGGCGTGTTGGGATGTCAGCTCGTCCGGGATCTCTCTGCAGAGCATGGACTTCTCTCACGTCTCTCTCGTCCAGCTCACACGACGGCTTCGACTCCTACCGCTGTGACAGAAACTTTGCCATGGGAGTCAACCTCAGCAATGTGTCAAAGATCTTGAAGCGTGCAGGAAACGAAGATATCGTCACCCTCAGAGCAGAAGACAATGCAGACACACTCGCCCTTGTGTTCAAGACACTCAACCAGGAGGAGAAAGTCTCAGATTATAAAATGAAATGAATAGACCTGGATGTGGAGCAGCAGGGTATTCCAGAGCAGGAGTACAGCTGTGTGGTGAAAATGCCCTCTGGAGAGTTTGCCCGTATCTGCCGTGACCTGTCCCAGATTGGAGACACCGTCATGATCTCCTGTGCCAAGGACGGAGTCAAGTTCTCTATCACTGGAGAGCTGGCAACCGGAAATATCAAGCTGTCTCAGACCAGCAATAGACCCTTCTCACAGGGGCCATTTTGTGTCAAAAAGGCAGGGTAAACACAGGTGCAAGCAAAACACTAATGAGGGTTTCCAACTTCCATGATTGGAATTTGGAAACCCTCATTAGTGTTTTGCTTGCACCTGTGTTTATTTTGCCATTTCGGTAGGCAGCTAGCCAACGTTAACACATTGAGTGCCAAGGACGTCTGTGGACGTCCTAAAAAAAAGTAACGAGGAGTGCCAAGGACGTCTGTGGACGTCCTAAAATCAAAATTCATATTATTCCATAATTCTGCTGTTTAAGGTCGTATCCAGCCAGTGAGCATGAATCCCTTCAAGGGATCACACGGCGCCACCTTAAACATCGACACCGGAGCTGCGCCACCCACCTCAGATCCTTTACTTTGTGCAGGAGAAAGCAGGGAAAGACGTGATCAAAGGGGAAACCGATGCATGCTGCAGCCAGAGCCGTATAGATTGCTCTGTCTGCAGCTGAAAGTTGGCTGCATCCGCGCCCACAACTGAGCTCTTCTGCTTCTATCTATCTGTCTGCATATAGTTTCTCCACACGATTCCCTGCCAGAAAGCCAGCACCCGAAGCCGAACGGCCAAACCTTTTCGTTCAGTCGCGTTTGGCATTTCCTTGTTGCGCTGGGATCCGGGCAAAAACGGAGTCTGAGAAAACAGACTCTGTGCGTGTGGGGAGGAGCCCGCAGCTCAGAGGTGGAGAGGGGGGGGGGGGGGGGGGAGGGGGGGTGGGGCACGCAAGCTGCACAGAACCACACCACGCCACCACATCAGAAAACACCAGCCAGAGTCAGTGAATGTGCTCGAAATTAGAGTGCAAAAAGTATTCATAAAAGTGACTATATCTTGAAAAATAAAAAAAAACAGCAGAAAACCCTTGAAAGTGCTCTTCTTTCAGAGGCTGTCATTTCATAATGGAAACTGTCTAGAAACAAAATTTCTTCTTTGGAAGAAGCAGGAGTGTCCAATGTTTCATTAAAGTCCAGCCCTGTCAATATAGCCCTAATAGAAAAAATTCTATAGCTGTTTTCAACTGAATGGAAGTGAACCTGGCACAGGCTCCAGACAATTTTACTGAAGCGCTGTGGCACTCAATGTGTTAACTAGCTAGCTCAGCTGTAGCATACTGATGACATTACTAGCAGGAGATGACACTACTGCAAGGCACTCTGGGTATTATGGTGACACGGGTTGGCTTAGGAGCTCAATAGTTGTTGTTTTTTACCCAGGATAGCGAATGCGGCGGGTTATGCGTTCAAATACCACAGCTGTAAACCAATCAGATTGCTTGATTTGAGAGATCTGTTTTGTAATGTCAGATATATCTTGGAAATGTGCATTCACTCTAAGGAAATGTCAGCTATACCAGCTGTGACGTTTTGTACTGGAACTAGGTATTTCCCGGTTCAAAGGTCAGGAACGCCCCATGTGACGTCACGCGCCCTCAGATGGCAGGTCTGCGCTTCAACAGTAGTGAAAGTTGTAGTAAATCGTGTTTATTAGGACTTCTGCCATATTTGTGTCTCACTAAATCAGTCATACACACAGTACTGTCTACCTTGTAACTTATATCCCAATATAAAAGGAATGGCCTATTATATGTCTGTCTGTCTGTCTGTCTGTCTGTCTGTCTGTCTGTCTGTCTGTCTGTCTGTCTGTCTGTCTGTTTTCGAATGTGATAGCATCAAAACCGTGCAAGATGCAGTCACAAAAATTACATGTGTGTAGTTGACATCAAAATGAAGGCCAAGTAAAAAATGGGTGTGATCCGAGCAAGGGTGTTGGCCCCCCACATTGGTCCCCCCCCATTTATGCCCCTGGCATCACAGATGGTGTGATCCCATTGCAAGATGCTCTCTAGTTTAAATATTATTCCCCCCCCCCCACACCCACACACACACACAGCCCACCCCAAATCAAATAAGTACAAACCCAAACCTGTTACATCTATCTCCGCCCTCTACTGCTGCACTTCATCCAGACTTGACAGGAACAGAGTGACATACAAAAGACTAAAAACTCTGGACATTTTGATAGGATGAATATGATGCTGAGCCGATTCTAGTTCTCACGTCAAAAACACATGGCAAATTTAGATTGAACACCTTTATCCAATCCCTCCTTATTCATATTCATGAGAAGTGAGTGGCATATTCATTGTGGGGTAATTACAGTGTGGTGGACTTTCATTGTGTTTAGATTGGTAGAGACTGAGACATGCTGTGCTTTGGCTTGCATGCACTTGTGCAAACCTCTTTCTGTGTAGATATTATTAGCCACTATTTGCTTAGCAACCGTAACACATGTCTGACATTTTTGCACAATGAATTCATTTTGCCTATAGAGTTTATCTTTAGCTTATTTTGGCTGTGAGGATGTAGAAAGTGGGAATCTCAATGTTAAGTATTTTGATGTAATTTCAAAACATTTTTCTTAGGACGCCGAAGAGTGATGTCTTTACTAAATATGACACGCAAAAATAAGAGACAAACACTGGGCTGCCAATGTTAGGGCTCTGATGTTTTGGCGGCAAGGTACTCCTGGCAACTTAACTCCCGGTGGCCCCCTGTGGCTAAAACTGCAGGCCAGCTCTATTACCAACTCCTCCCTGCCAGCCATGTTATTTTCTAAGCTAGAGAAGCCTGTGATTTTTTTTTATGTTTTGTTATGAAAAACTCAGAATTGTGTTTCTACCAGATGTTTCTGTTCACATCCCAATTTGTTTTAATCACTCTTTTTTACCCTCATGGTCAGAGAAACCCTACCATGACTGGAGTGAGAAGGCGCTGGTTTCCATCAGAGACCTGTACATTCATGGCCAATTTGCAATTTCCTTTGATCTTCTGAAGAGAAATTTTGAGTTGCCCCACACACAGATACCACACATTTCAGATACCTACAAATCAGACATTATGTTCGATCCAAGATCCATAACTTTGAAGCTCTCTCTAATGAACATGTTTTTTTTATGTTTTGTGAAGCCCTCCTCACTCCAAGAATCTTATTTATACATTTGTATGTCTGTTTGATAGCTGCACCATGGCCCCCACTGAGAGGATTAGAGAAGCGTGGCAGGAGGAACTTGGCATTGATTGATCTGAAATTATAAGGGACAGGAGTGTCTGTGATCCAACTCTGCTCAGTTAATAGCAGACACCAGCTGATCCAATTTAAAGTCGCTCACCGTCTTCACTATTCCAAGCATAGGTTGCACAAGATCTTCCCTTTTGTCTCACCACTATGTGGTAGGTGTCAGGTGTCAGAGGGCACACTGTCCTGGCTGCACTGGCTGTGCAACACAGGGACGACTGTCGCCAAGAGACTCATTCTGAAGGAATGGAAGTCCTCTCCACCTTCTTTTCAGCTGTGGTTGACGGACATGGTCTCAGTTATACGGATGGAGAGACTCAGGTTCCTGAGGACCAACTCACTTAAAAGATTCTCAACTATCTGAGACCTGTTTCTGGCCTACTTTGAGGAGGTTAAAAGTGACAAGTGACTCGCCCAGCTGATTTCTCATGGAGCCCATGGGTTCCCATGCACAACATCTCTTATAAGCACATAAGCACCTTACGCTGTAAATGGAATGTCAATAATATATGCATGCCTTTTCTTCATATTCTTTACCTGTGTCTGAGCTTGTTCGTTTGTGTGTGTGTGTGTGTGTGTGTGTGTGTGTGTGTGTGTGTGTGTGTGTGTGTGTGTGTGTGTGTGTGTGTGTGTGTGTGTGTGTGTGTGTGTGTGTGTGTGTGTGTGTGTGTGTGTGTGTGTGTATATGTGTGTGTGTGTTGTTAGCGTGATACTCCCACATGCTATGCCCTACCAGTGAAACTCCTCACCATCAGGTGAAAAGTAGCAGGTTGCGACTGCACATGTATCGCAGGAAGCACGTGTTATTCTACGACTCTCCCCAGAGTGGGGGGGGAATGGGAGAACAATCAGAAAAACACACATACACGGTAATTATACGCATACAATGAATCATAAAGGAAAAGCCTTTTTTTCTTTTTACATCATAATTACTCCCCAAGGCAGTTACTATCTTAAAGAAAAATGAGCGTGCTCGGGTGACCTTATGATCAATTTAATTCAATAGGTCACGTCAAACAAAATAGCCCATACTTGAACACATCATTAGGCTACAGCTGTGTGATGTAGCAACACCAATGTGTCAACAAAAGCAGGGACGAAGCTGCAGCTGTGAACAGCAGGGGGCACCAGTAATATGCAAGGAATGATGCACATAATACAACTTACCATGAGATATATGACTTGTGAATCATCAGAGCCAAATACTCTCAATATCACATTTAAGATCCATGTCATTGTGTGTGTGCAGTATCTGTCAGTGAATGTTATCATTTTCTTATCTCTAGAATGAGGGCAACATGAAGTAATGCTTAAAAATGACTTACTTGAGCACTGTGTAATTATTAAATATGTGACTGTTAGCCCTTATGTGCTGTTTGAAGAAGAGACATTTACAAAGCCGATAAGAGACCAGATGAAAGCACAAGGGCACAATGACAGACAGCCTGATTTCTAAGAAGAAGGAGACATTTTTGCTTCATCAGTGACTGACTCAGATAGATTGTCAACATGTGCTGTTGTTTCACGTTGCTGTTGCCCTCTGTTAAGTTACCATGGGCGAAAACAACAGAACACCACACCAGCCTATATCAATACTATAATAATATAATAATATATCGGCATCTCAAGTGCTAATTAAACCCATTAAGTGGATAAAATGTGACAAACTGCATGTGAAAGGCTTGAAAACCACAATCACATTCACTGCATAACAATGTAACTCAGCTAACCTTTTATTTTCCTCTTCAGTAGTCCTGCTAAGAATGAAGTATGAAGATACTGTACCTTGAGAAACCAAACAACTGGTATAAGCATAACATTTGGAAACCATTTAAGAATCATCATCATCATCATCATCAGTATATAAATGGGAGCTGTCAATGGAGCTAGGGCTCTGTCTGTTTCTCTGTTTCTCTGTCCCTCTGTCTGTCCCACTGTGATGTCATAAATCCTACTGTGACATCATCAGTGATGTCATAAATCCTAGTGATGTGTGACATCCCACTGTGACATCATCAGTGATCAGTGATTTAACAAAAAATAAGTGGGAGTCTGGCTTCAGACCCCCCATCTTCAGCCATGGCCGGCTGTATGTTGCCAGCTCCAGGACACGTGATCTAGCATCCCTGAAGTATGGCATCAAGGTGCAGCCAGGGCGAGGCCGCGCAGCGGCCAAGCTGCATTATGCAAGCTGCAGGGCCAGCTGGGCGATCTGCATGGCGGGCGAGACCGCGCAGCGCACGAACCTAGGAATCGAGCGCGAATAGCGCACGAGATGCCTAGTGATTCAAAATCCCCCTCCCCCAACATTGCTACAAGTAATCACAGTTGACGACAAATCATCAGTGCACTGATCTCAGAAAAGTCAACTACTCAGGAATTAAGATCTTATTTGCCCATTGATACAAAACTATTGTCCGAAAATCTCAATGATGTGGCTTAGTCCATGAAACATTCCCAAGTGCTTTAGACAATGTCAGCTGTCACTAAAATGGCAAAACTGGAGATGAGTGTTTTTTTGGTGGATTGAATGTTTGAATTTATTTGATAAATGAATGTTTGAATTTATTTGATAAATTACAATACAACTAAGCATGCTAAACATCAGGCATACACAATAAAGTTATACAGTTTCATTGTAGTCCTTGAATCATTTGGGAGTCAAACAGACAGAAAATGCTTAGTAATTACACTTACACTTAGCAACAAATATTAAACAATATGCAGAAATAAGAGAGAGAGTAATACATGTACATTACTCACCATTTTATTCAACACAATCTTAGGCCTTTTTCACAGCAGCCATTTTGTGTCTAAAAGGCAGGGTCAACATTAATGAGGGCCCCCAGCACTGGAACACCTACATGGATTGGAAGTTGGAAAGGAAACCCTCATTAATGTTTTGGTTGCACCTATGTTGTTTACCCTACCCTTTAGACACAAAATGGCTGCTGTGAAAAGGGTCAGTGGCTCCTTCATTTCTGCAGGATATGCAACAAATGCTGTTGCATATCTTTTACTGGGTAAACAACAAAATTGAGTGATTTTAAATGCCATTAATGCCATCATTTGTGCAAATTGCCACCATATAACGCATATATCAGTGCATCAAGCAATACACAGGATACAATGGCATCATTCAGATAGAATGATGGACAGAGGCTTGTTGTCCAGGCAATCCTCAGTATACCGCCTTTATTGAGATGTGTGAATAAAGAAAGATTTCACTGCACCGGCATTACTGTCCCAATTTTGCACATGGGTCTTATAGCAAACCCCATGTATCACAATGACACCGATTATCCAGATCTCTGCATTCTTAGCTTGAGCCATGGATGTTGCCATAGTAACACGAGTAGGCTATGTCTTCTCAAGTATGGCCCTTGTGATTTTTCACTGCAACTTATTTGGGCTTTTCACTGTAGGTATGACAACAGCATATTGAGCTGTTGCATCCATTTCCATGTTAATAGAGCTAACAGCCATTATGTGTTAGCTTAACCTCTGACTTTGTCAGGTCAATTTGTTGTTACCTAATATTAAGATAGAAATACAGGCGTTTTATGCAAATGGTGTGAATAGCCTACTTCAAAACTATAAATAGGCATAATTCTGCTGAGAGCTAATGAGATAGTGATATCAAAACATTTTTGCTCCACTTCAATGGTCAGATAGCAAAAAGCAATTTATTATACTGTATATATATTCAGCAGTCATTATTGTCTTGAATTTGGGCAAATTACAATGTTGGCTGGTGTGGTATCTTGCGTATTTTCAGTTTAACATTTAGCCCATGAAATTGAGTATATACATGTAGGCCTATACAATATAATAATCTCACTCATCACCCTCAGTATATTAGCCTACTGTCCACCGACTCAGCATGCATATTGTGTGTGTGTGTCTGGGTAGTGTAGAGGTAAAACCACTCGCCTAACACCCTAAGACCCGGGTTCAATTCCCGGGAGCAGTACTTCCGGCTTGGTCAGACATTCCGACAGGCACAATTGGCCGTGTCTGCGGGTGGGAGTGGGGTATGAGTCCTGGTCGCTGCACTAGCAGCCTCCGCTGGTCAGTCGTGGCACCTGTTCGGGGAAGCGGAACTGAGGGGAATAGCGTGATCCTCCCTCGCGCTACGTCCTGCCGCTGAAACACCTTGCTGTCAGATGAAAAGAAGTGGCTGGCCACTGCACATATATCGGAGGAAGCATGTGGAGTGGGGTGGAGCTATGACTGGGACAGCAGGGGGAATTGTCAAAGTTCAAATGGAGAGAAAATGGGAGACAAATATGAGGGAGGTGGAGAGCAAGTACAACGTATTGCTGCATTCAAGAGGGCTCGTGTTTACATTGAATATGAGACCGGAAGTTGTGTACACGACATGCTTGGCATTCAAGTGGTCACGCAGTTGACTAGCAAGCGAGCGGCTAACTACGTTAATGCAGGAAATGCGAAAGCATAATGACAGAGGAAACAACGTGAGACTGTTGAGAATATCAACATGTTCCTCAGACATATTATAAAATGACTATGAAAAGCTCTATACAGCTAAAATGTCAATATGTTTACTTTCCATCAACGTCCAGGGTGTCCGCCATTTTGTGAAAACGTCACAAGCTACGTTACAAGTCGTGAGCTTCTAAGCTTTCAGAAAGATTCCACATACCAAGTGGTGAATACCACATGAGGGGGCCGTTTAAGTGGATTTATGTCGTATTCACGGTAAACACGAGCGTACGTGGATGCAGCAGGTGGTTGCAAATCATGCTGGATTTTCACGTTCAAGCAACAGCGGTCCCGTTTTGCACATCATTTCCAGCAGTGAAAGTGGTGACATAAAGCTCTTTTCCACATCTGCAGAAATACTTACATCTCTGCAGACAACCTTTGCCGTCTGCCTATAGAGCGGGCTAGCATGCATTTCGCTTGCACAGCATAACCACAAAGTGTATAGGTTTTATTTGAACTTGCTAGTCACTTTGTAGCCCCCACTCGTCACACATTTGCGTTTCCTCCCTTGTTGAAATGAGG
The DNA here is from genome assembly GCF_964638095.1 of Poromitra crassiceps. Taxonomy (NCBI): domain Eukaryota; kingdom Metazoa; phylum Chordata; class Actinopteri; order Beryciformes; family Melamphaidae; genus Poromitra; species Poromitra crassiceps. Next base: position 37,554,996 of record NC_139626.1, on the reverse strand, counting down.
TTGTTTGATGTGAGGCTACTATAAGCCCTAATGAGAGGAGTATCCTGCTCAGAAGACATGAAAGCTCTTCAGTCCATTTGCTCCATGAGCGGCCATTATGGGGCAGGACAGAGCCGTCATGGAGGTCTGCTGACTTTATGAAGGGGAACAGTATTTAATGATGGAGGCAACAGCTGAAAGTGCCAGCCTTTTAACTCCTCGCGGGAGGATGGGAGAGACAATTTCAAATGGTGTTCAAACTCGCGGGAGACCCACAAAATGCAAGTGCAGGGTGAATGGATGTGAATGTATGGAATGAAACATCAAAACATTTAGCCTCAATCTCGAGACAGACTTTCGACTTGCATCCAGAAATTTAACCGATGTTTAACCGATATTTCCCAGATTGGCTTCAATAGAAGCTTGTCTACAGCACAAATAGGAGACCACATCACAGATGAAGGGAAGTGGCTGCATACAGTAACGTCCTTGATTATGCTATAGCTGTGTTATAACTTGATTATGCTATAGCTGTGTTATAACTTGATTAGGCTATAGCTGTGTTATAACTTGATTATGCTATAGCTGTGTTATAACTTGATTATGCTATAGCTGTGTTATAACTTGATTAGGCTATAGCTGTGTTATAACTTGATTATGCTATAGCTGTGTTATAACTTGATTATGCTATAGCTGTGTTATAACTTGATTATGCTATAGCTGTGTTATAACTTGATTAGGCTATAGCTGTGTTATAACTTGATTAGGCTATAGCTGTGTTATAACTTGATTATGCTATAGCTGTGTTATAACTTGATTAGGCTATAGCTGTGTTATAACTTGATTATGCTATAGCTGTGTTATAACTTGATTAGGCTATAGCTGTGTTATAACTTCATTATGCTATAGCTGTGTTATAACTTGATTAGGCTATAGCTGTGTTATAACTGTTCAACTGCGATCATACATTTACCACACCAACCCGTCCTCACTCCCAACTCGTCAAATACTGACGTTTGGTCAGGACCCCTTGATGTCACTTTTTAACGCACTACCCCTTTTTCGCCATTTTTAGGCCAATCAGGCCACCCCATTTTCTCCCATTTTCTTCCCAATTGTACTTGGCCAATTTTTGCCCCTGCTGCCCCGGTCGCTGCTCCACCCTCTGCTGATCTGGGGAGAGCCGTAGACTAGCACCTTGCTTCCTCCGACACATGCGCAGTTGCCAGCCGCTTCTTTTCACCTGACAGCGGGGAGCTTCACTGGCAGGACGTGGCATGCTCCACGCAGGAGGATCACGCTATTCCGACCAGTTCCCTACTGCCCCGAACAGGTGCCCCGACGGACCAGAGGACGCGCTAGTGCAGCGACCAGGACACATACCCTCAATCCGGCTTCCCACACGCAGACACAGCCAATCGTGCCCATATGGATGCCCAACCATGCCGGAGGTAACACGGCGGCGCGAACCTGCAACCCTCGTGTTGGTAGCCAGGGAATCTACCACTACACTACCCGGACGCCCCCACAATTGAGCATTCTTAATTGCCATTTCTTTGGCGGTTACTCTTTAATTACAAAAAAAAAAAAAAAAAAAAAAAAAAAATCATCACAACCCACAAAGCCTTGGTCTGATGAGTCCATAAATTATCTTTTCACATCCAGAGGCAGGAAGCAGCACATCTACCTCTTGTCATATCAATCTCTTTATCCTCCACAAGACGCCAGGCTGTCAGTGGTGCCAGCAGAAACAGAGAGCTACGAATGGAGCGAGCGGTTGAGTAGGAGGAGGGACGGTGACGGAGGGATCAGCCTCTCTCCATTTGTCTGTGGGGCGATAGGAAGCGCCCCAGCGGTGATGGGGTTAATGTTTCTCCGGCCTCAGTTGTGGGGAACACTGTGATTTGTCACCTCAGTAGTAAGCCCCGGAGCCCAGTGACTAGTTAATGGTTAGACACAGCATCCTGCCACCGGGGGAACCATTTTGACTCCATAACAATGGAAGGCCTGCCTCAGCCTGGGTGTGCTGTGGAGGACCGG
>NC_139626.1:37485477-37547977 GCF_964638095.1 Poromitra crassiceps | reverse complement strand
GAAATAGAGTATGCAAAATAACCGAACTTTTTGTGTGCCAACCAGAGGGAACAGACAGCTTGTCCCTATAAGTGTAGTACATGCAAGAACATCCTCGCAATTTGGGGCCATCTAATCCTTCACTCTGTCATTTGTAAGGATTATATTTTAGTTATTTAATCCTGGAGCCAAAGTATCAATTTGGTAGAGCCGATACATACTGTAGTCCCATTGACTTAACCAGAAGCAATCAAGCAATTAATTGGATGATATAAGGAGACAATGTTTATATGGTTTTCTCCCTGGTTACACTGAATATGTCAGTCACACAGGAACAGAAGTCTAACTAACAGTCCTAATGTTAACATGTTTGCATTAATGAAGCCCTGGCAAGGATTTAATGGACTTGATGGGCGACCATTCACAGCAGAAGAGAGCCACATTGTGAGAAAGCATGGTGCTCAGTGGCGGTCATGAGCCCTCCCAACACAATTACTTAATGGCTTCAGCCATTACGCATATCCCCATCTACTGGAGCTGCTAACATAAATGTCATTCAGTGGAAAGGAACTGAGTTCTGGTTTGTTTGTCGTCTGTATCAAAGCAGGTGCTAGAAAGCTTTAGGAGATGTTAAAGGTATACAATAAAGGCAACACAGCTGATTAAAGTTGAAACTCGTATATATCAAGAGCCATTTACAGTATGCAAATGTGTGAATTTGAGCTGCCAAATGCAGATTCCATCAGTGGCCAGAGTTCAATGACTCTTCAGTCTTCAAGTGTGTGGCTAATGGTCACTGTGACAGCACAGCGCTGCAATTCAAAACCTCAACTATCCTTCACTGGACAATGTTTGCCACTGAAACAACATGCACAGCACGGGACTGCATGTCCATCTGTTTGGCCCGGTGCGATTGTAAGTGATGACGAGTGACGGACAGGACTCAGAGAGGATGGGTACATCCTATTCAGAGCTAGCTCCATGTGGCAGCTCGCATTTTCACACTGGTACCGTATGTTTGTCAGCTACAGGCAACGCAGGCACTTACGCACTGCCGTGTTCTGCCAGCCGACTGCGTCACGGGCACACGGGGTGTCCTACGTAACCACTGCGGAGTCTCTGCTACAGCAGGCCTGTCTGGCTGTCCGCTATGCATCAACAGATTGCAAGAATTTGGCTTCCAATACATACAAACACAGTATGTTGGAGTCCCACTTTGAGGGTGGTCTTCTTCTTCAAACCTGTAGCTCTCTCTCTTGCATAGCTTGTGTAAAGCTATGCAAGCACATTTGCTTTCCTTCAACATTACTGGTATAGCACTCACACATTTGGGGATATTAGCAGTTCACATGGGAATGCTATGACATTGGGGACTGTCCCTATTGATAGTATTCTGTTACAGCACCACACGGCCATCTTGGTAGGAAAATAGCAGGTGATTGTAATCAATTAACAGGTGATTGAAATCAAGTGACACAACCAGCCAATGAGCTGTGTGTATTGTAGTGCCATATTGGTAGGAAAATGCTTGTGACATCATGGGAATACTATGGATATTGACCTGAAATCGTTCAAAGTCAACTCAATTTGGCTCTCACCTGAAGATGAAAAAGAAATCACATTGACCTATACAATGTGCAGGTATGTGCTTCATCATTTGAGCAGAAAGGATTCAGCGGAGTAGACACGGTGGCCATTAACTGCATTTACAAGAACGCACAGGACATTTTGCCAATAGATGACTTAATTGGCACAATTCTCTGAGAGAAAAAGGTATTTGATAATAGACCATAACGTTGTTGAGTACGGTAGTGAGGAGAAATTACCATCCCTGTATTGTGAAAATGAATGAGTTACTGAACAAAAGAATGAATGGACTGAGAAAAATCGTATCTCATTGACATGGTATAAGAAAATATCCTGTTGGAAGGGTTTTGGTCTAACATAGTGTTCATCTCTACATTTAGAACACATGAAAAGTGATTCTTTTTTCAGTCAAGGAGCTTTGGAATCACAGCACTGAGTAATAGGGTCTTCTGTTTGAGTCAAAAGCCTTGTGAGTCACCGGGAAGAACTGTGATGTCTAATGTTAGTGCTACACTATGTGGTGCCACAGGTGGCCTGTTAGAATGTATATTTTGGGAAGACACACAAACACTCATCATCCATATGACTGCTCTGACGGGAGGATTCAATGTTGCAGGAGACAGATGGTCAGAATAAGGAAGGGAGAATAGTCATGCAGATAATTATAGACCATGCACCAAGACACTTGCACTTCCAGAAAATGTTTATTTTTTTCCATAATTTTTTCATAAAAATAACAACATCAATATTAATTTAAAGTATTGTAGAAATGGTGTATATACAAACTCTTTACTTGAACAGTTAATATAACTTAAGGCGAGTTCAATTACTTTTTTTTTTTTTGCAGTACCCTGACTGTTGGTGATGATTCCACCAAACTCACTTTTTTTTTTTTGCTAAAGTGAACATTTCAGCATAATCTTCAGCAAATGACACTGTGAGCCAAACTCTTTCATCTCCAAGGTAAAGTCCACAGAAATTCGCAGCAATGTGTGCTACCTGATTACTCAAAAGCAATGTTTATGATCTGCTAGTTATTTCTCTAGCTTGATTCTGTACATACTGTAAAATCGCATACTTGAAAAACCATACTACAACTAGTGCACATTCTGGTCCCTTTCAGATCTACAGCAGTTCAAGGAAATATTCTTATATCAACAATGGGTGGAATGCGATTTTTTTTTCAATCAAATTGTAACATTTCAAATGTGTTGCTAAACAATAGCCCTCCAAATCCAAACATTGTGAATGACTTAGAATGCATTTCACTTTAAAAATTAAGCTCAAATGTGGTAAATGTAAAATATACAGTTATTAGCTATAAAAATACAAAGAAGTACAGTAATACAAATATATTTATTTCCCATTTATGATATATCTTTCACAATTGCAATAATTCCAACAATTGTAACACAACACAAAGACCAATGACAAAAACACTGACAGCAAAATGATAAAAAGTTAAACAAACACTATAAATCTGCATGGGCAAAGATGGACAGTTTCATGGTCAAAGCCATAAATATGTTCGCCTACATTCATGTCATAAACCTTCACTGTGGAGTGAAGGACTACCTTGACAGTGGTTGACAATCCGTTAAAAGAAGAAGAAAAAAATGACATAAACGTGCATTTTAAGAACCAAACCATTGCTCTAAAAAATGCTAAAAGCAGAAAATAAGAATCTTAAGTGGAAATATTAATAATCTTTAGTGGAAAGATTGATCATCTTTAAGTTTAAGTGCAATCCATCCCAGGCTCATAACGCGGATGGTTTTCTTTTCGAGGTTGGAGCTGTCCAGATGGAGTGGTGCTGAACAGCAGTCATGCAATGCGCAGTGAAGTGTGTGGCTGTGTTGACAATAACAGCAACAAGTCCCTGTTGAGCTGTTAACCCACTTTTACAACTTATGCATCATTGCATAGAGTCCGCAGCATCAAGAGCAGGCAATAGGGCCGAAGCAGATCTCTTTTTCCATTCTGCCTCTCCAGCATCTTGCAACATTCGCAAAACCTCTTGTTCTCATCAGGCTTGGACCTGCCAGTCAAACCAACTGAGACATCAACTTGCAATCAGCTGGCTTATCTTCCAAGACGGAAAGATCCTAATATTGTGTGGAAACAGTATTCTGGGACGTTCTCCTCTCTTCAGATTCCCTCGGGCAGAGTGAACGGCCATGCGCTTGCGGCCACCTGTGGCTTTAGTTCCATTTTCTCCTTCTGTTTCAGGTGAACGCGTCCGTGTCGTTTCCTCTCGTCACTGCGGGCGAAACGTTTGCCGCACACGTCGCAGGAAAACGGCTTCTCACCGGTGTGAGTTCTGGTGTGGGTGGTGAGGTGGTCGCTACGGCTGAAACTGCGCAAACAGATGCGGCACTGAAAGGGCTTGTGGCCCGTGTGGATGCGGATGTGGCGGTTCAGCTCGTCCGAGCGGGAGAAGCGCCGGTCGCAGCTCTCCATGGGGCAGGTGAAGGGTTTCTCTTTGGCCGGGCCGTGAGAGGCCGCGGCGGGGGTCTTTCTGGCCCGGGGGGGCTTCGTGACGCGGGTGTAACTTTGGGCAAATGAGTCTGGCAGCAAGGAAGAATACAGGATGGAGTCTATGGTGCTGGGTAAAGCTGGTGATGCGTATAAGGAATCGCACTGATTGGGCGGTTGTGGAATTTCAATGGGGAATGTGACTGGTTTCAGGTTGGATGAGAGGCCCATTGGGTAGTTATTGTAGAGAGGACTGGAGTAGCTCTGGGAGCAGGTGTCAGAGAAACACGGCTCCTGCTTGATACCCCCCTCCACTTTAAACTCCATGTCTGGGTTGGGGCAAATTGGGGGGAATGTGTCCAAGAGTTCCTTTACATCCATTGGCTGCTCAGGGGGGAAGTCACTTGACATGGGGAAGGTTTCTGTCTGGAAGCTCGTTTCCAAGCAGTCCGACTTGTTGAAAGTGCCCCACTCGTAGCAGCTGCTTTCAAACTCGTTCTTGACCACCACGGGGAAGGACGCAGCTTCCGACTTGGGCTCGATCTTCTTCTGGTTTGGAGCTCGGGAGGAGGCGAAGCCCAGCTGTGAAGAGGCGGGGTCCTGAGTCTGGCTCCCGGCCTGGTCGTCGGCGTACCTCGGACACGTCTGGCCAGGGGAGAACCCGGGGGGAGTGGGTCCGGAGCAGGTGTAGGGTTGCCTCTTGACGCAGCCGGGGTCTCCAAAATTGCCATGGCTGCCATTGCCGCTCTGTTGCACTTCTGAGATGGGCACTGTAGATATACCGACTATCTCTGTGATCATGTTGAGAAGTGTCTCGGTGCTGCACGGCGCCCCCTGAGATGCTTCAACATAGAAACTGCCCGAGTAGGCGAGGGAGGAGGGGGTGTAAGTGTCTTTTGGGCACTCGCAGGGGTTAAAAGCAAATTCCGAGCTGGATGCTTCGGTTTTGAGGGTGACAGGTGTTCCCTCTGTTGAATCATAAAGAGAGAAAACTTTGGTCATCACAAGTGTTTCGTTTAGAGAATCAGTGCAAATTTAAACGGGCAAAAATAAGCACCAGAACATCCACGCCTAATAGGCACATGGTAATAACGTTGTAATAGCAAACATGGTCGTTACGTGTCATCTCTTTCTGAAATACCACATTTGGACACATTTAATTTGATATTTCCACGCATGCACATTTTTATCGCTTGCAATAATGCAAACTCACCGTGGCCAAATTGGGCAGGTACTCCCCGCTCTGCATCGACATACACCTCCTGGTTATCTTTCCGCGCGCTATTCTCCATTCCCAGGGAAGAACTGTTGCAGTTCTCAAACTGGGGGTAGAAAGAATCTTTCGCATTCAAATCCATATTGTTCAACATAATGATGCACTTAGAAGTCCGTCTCTCCCAGGGAAATAATAGCAGGTGGAGGATGTCAAACGGACGCAAATAACTGCTCTTTCAACCCCACAGATGGTTTCAACAAATCATCCAGAAATGATGTGTCTATGTCAAAAGGTGTAAAAAAAAAAAAAGCATTTAGATATTCCTTCTCGTCTCAGCTCCTCGGTTATATGCTGCTGTGAATTTCACATCAGCGACTTCCCCTCTCTCTCCTTATATACACTTTGACGGCTCCCTCGGCCCTCCTCCCCATTCATCAGCTCCAGTGAGAGGATTCCCCGCTGCGTGTAAACTTCATGCCCATACATGGAAAGAGGATGTGACGGGCGACCCCTCTCTCCCCTCCCCTCATATTGGAGAGAGATGGAGTCTGACGTTGCAACAAGTGGCGAGTGATGGATGCAACGCGTTAGTGAAGGTATTTATTTTCACTGTGAGGAATTGGGCTATCCGTTTATCTTTCTGACATTGAAGTCACCAAATCCAAAACAATGAAGTCACTAGTATTCTTATTGTTATCAACCATCCTCCATCCCTCCAATATAAGAGTGAACTTTCTGAATGATCCCAAACTGCATATCACCATCCCCTCGGTTGTTTTTGGTCAGACACGTCGTCCTCTAGCCAAAAGTGTATTATCACATCCGAGGATTAACTGATTTATCAACGGTCTAAGTTGGGTTATTGTGTAAGACTTAACATAATAGACTTTTCATGTCATCATCTCACACAGCAACAAGATATTTGATAAAAGTTGGTTAATTTCCCCCATTCAATTAACACCAGATAAAACACTATGGGAATTATTTGGAAGATATATAGCCTACATAGGCCTATATCACAGCAATGGCTATAATGTCCTAGGAATATTATAGGCTACGCTATGGTCATACACTGTCCCATCATGTTATTGTGATATTGCAGTTAGCCTATAGATAGATTAATATCATAAAGTGTCTTATCCTTTAATTTATTATGAACTCGTATGAATATTACAGTGATTACGGGGACATTTCTCTTATTCTGATTTCAGATTCTGGAGACTATGAAGGCTAAAAAAGTGTCTAGTTCAAGTTCAAGATCAAAACTATAATGTCTCTAGTGGGACATTTGGCTTGCAGTTTAAGGCATAAAGCAGTTTTCAGGTCGGCTTTTCACTTCCTCTGCCTCTGGCGTGGTCGCTGGAAAATGTGATCGCTTAAGGGCTATATAAGGCGAGCTGCAAAGCGTCCAAACGAAGCCTTGGCCTTTAAGGAACGAAGGGAGTCGATAACACCCCTGAGGTGTTCAGTGGTTGAACCCAACTGTTCACATGACATTTCAACGCCAAATCATTTTTTTATTTCCAGTTTCGCATCTGTTGCTGGGTGCACTCCGTGGTCACATTTCCCATTACAAAAAGTCGATACGCTTTCATAGGATATTTAAGTTTGAGTTTCAGGACCATGGATAGCGCCGGCGCAGCATCGCCTCTAACAATGCCTCTAACCAACCAGGGTTACTGTGTGATTCTCAACCCTTTTCTTATCAAGGGCCCGTCATTTAGTCAACATTAGAACCATGGACCACCTCGGACCCAAATCTGAGAATATTTGTTTATGTTGTCCAGAATTCCATTTGTATTGTAGGCAGAGAGATGAAAGAGAAACTGGTCAAAAACATGCAGTTATTCTTCTATGTTCTCTAATTGTGTTAACTTCGTATAAATTAAATTCTGAAGCTTAACAATTCATCAATTTGCTGGGGACCCCCTGGAACCGCCTCAAGGACCCCCTAATGGTCCCTGGACCCCATGTTGAGAACCACTGCTTATAATAATAGGCTACATCTGGCCAAGGAACCACCAAAACACTAGCCCTGCTACGCTCAATGAGTTTCTTGTAGTAGTTCTGTGTGAGGTGCATTCTCTTGCATGAAATCAATCGTATCATCCCTCAGAGGGCAATAGGGAAATTCCAGTCAGTGTTGGCACAATGATTTTGGGCTATCGCCTTGATTCTGTAGCCTATAGTCAAGTGCATTTATTTCTAAAGTTAAGTTGGAGCAGTGGTCAGCATAATAATATATCTTACTGACACAACATGAGCAGTGGTCCCTTTGTATTACATTAGCCATTATATGCTAAGGCTCTCCACAACTTTCGAGTTCTGTGGGATCTTTTGAGTATTTTGGCTATCTGAGATGGTGTATTCCACTGTCAACATAAAGATGGAGGCCCCATGCAGATGATCACTAAACAATATAAATAAATAAATAAATAAATAAATAAATAAATAAATAAATAAATAAATAAATAAATAAATAAATAAATAAATAAATAAATAAAATAAATAAATAAATAAATAAATAAATAAATAAATAATGCTCCATAGGAGAAGACTGGATCAATGCACTTCAAAAAGGGCATTTCTCATCACCACTGCAGACACATCACCAAAGGAATGCAGTTTTCTTTATTTCGATCACATCTTATAATGATAGAGCTCAGAGCTCAGTGCATAGGCCTACTATTTGACTTAGTTTTGTTATGGACAAAATTTGAAAATGTGCAGGCTATATGGAAATAAATGAATACATTTCAGCACAAATGCAAAGAGACTACTAGAGCTAATATGCATATGCTTTTACTAGACTATCCAAATGTTATGCTATCTCCTCCAATACCGAGGAGTGGAAAATATATCAAAGGATCTGCGAGTTGCTGGCTTGCTGCCCTGTCATCTTTTCAAGTTAGTGTATGATAATAGCATATAAGCTCTTTCATTGCGGCTTTGACATTCTCTGGAACAAATCGTTTTCACCTCAAATGTGCACTCTAATTCTAGGCCCAGAGATGTTTAGCTTTGAGGAACTGCCTCCAAGTAATCCAGAGTCTATTAAAACCAATCTGTTCACACAGAGTTCAGATCACGAGATGCTGTTATGATAACTGCAGTGTGGCTGTAACCTCTCTCCTCCATAAAATGCCATGGCACAGGACTAAAGTAATGGATTTATGTAATGTTAGCACTTACTGACATTACAGCACCGGGATAACTCCATACCTGTAAAAGTTAAATGAAAACCTTTGTTGTATTCCATTGCATTTAAGCACTACATGAGCCAAACTGCTCTTGTTTCTTAGGGAACAGCTTGAGAGAGAATGTAGACTAGAGCGACACAAAGCTGCTTCCATGTTTTAACAAGGATATTGAGACTTCAAAAGAGGCTCAAAGTTGGCTATGCAAAGAAGATGAAACATTGCTATAATGAAAGTATAAGACACTTCAATGGATAACTTCAGTAAAGCACAAGTGGAACACGCATTAATATAGTCCTGGACTGAAATATTGAATGTCTTTCTAATTAGCCAAGGTATTTCTTTGGTCTCCTACAGAAAGGTAATAACAGTGATTTACTCTGAAATACATCAATTTGCGGAAAGAATAGCCATGAATGTTTTTATTTTACAAGTATAACATTGAGTAAGTGGGCTCTGTCTGTCACGTTTTTGGTCACCTTTTTGGTCCCACATTGTGAGATTTGTGATGATTTCTGTGGTCAGTAATGATGTCACTGATGATGTCACAATGTCTATGACATGCAGGGTGGGTGAGCCTAGGAATCGAGCACATGAGATACATAAAATTGCCAAAGTGGCGCCTGGCTGTCTTTCTGTCTGTCTGCGATTTTGGTCAAGTTTTTGGTCCCACATTGTGAGATTTGTGATGATTTTGTTAGAATTGTACGTCCTTCATTGAGCATCTTTTATTTTGTTTTTTACCCAAGCTAGATCTGCTTGATTCAAAATGAAGAAAGTTGCAAATCACATAATGGCACTACTATCAATGCAATGCATATCAACTAATCTTCCTGTACAGCAACTACAAGGGCTTTAAATATAAAGTCTGTATTTTGCAAGCTAGTTTAATTTGCAAATGCTTCAAATGTCCCTAATAACTAGCAAATGCATACTTTAATCTTGAAAGGTATTTTTATTTTCTGTCTTTTTGCAGATAAATTTGAAGACTGGAGCATCAAAGCAACTCCCAGATGTGGTGGAATTTAAGAAACAACTTTTAAGATTCAGGAGATGGGTTGATATATCTGGGATTGGCTCCCATTTTAACTGTCAAACAGAACATTTTCAGTTTCGGTTGCTTATATTGGTGATTATTTTTCTTCTGCTTTATATAGAAATGTCTAATGTTACTTCAATTACTGGAATAAATACTTTGTGTGTGAGGGAAGGCTGTATTCTTGGGCCAGTAGTGTTTCCTTCATACATGTTATCAATGGGCCATGGGACACCCTCCCACCCAGGCTTGGGAGTGGAGCTTGCAGGAGAGCGCCTGGTGTGTGGGTAACCTTTGAGGGCCTGAAGAAACCGCTTGGAGCTGCTGCCTTGTGGGCTCACCACCTACAAGATCAAGGACAGGGGTCGTGGCTTTTTTCATGACTATTATTTATGAAAGCAGCTGCTATGCATAATGCCGACAGTCGGCGTTACATGTCTGTGGAAGGACTGGATGTTCAAAAATGTTCTTTCAACAAAATTCACACAAAACTTATTCATGACAATATTTCTATCCTTGGCTACTGTAATGCCTTGTTCTCTTATCTCAAACCACACACGTGGCATGGCACATGATTTTGCAGAACTGTGCAGTCAAGTTATTGATGATGAAAACCAAATGCACCTCGATGGATCATTGTGCCCCATTTTAACTTCTCTACACTGGTTAGTTTTAGAATTGATTTTAAGATGTTTACTTATTTTTAACACTCAGTCAAGCTGACGACTTCATCTCAGATTTAACCCCTTATGAGCTTGTGAGATCCTCAGGTATACAGTAGGTCTGGGCTAAAGACTTGGCCAGAAACAAACGTGACCAAAGGGCCATCTGCTGCTTGTGTACTTATTTATGAATGATTATTTATACATTTTTTGCTCTTTAAAGAACATTGTAACTCTGCTATACAAATTAAGCCTAAAGCAGATAAGCTGCACAGGGACTTTCACCCCTGCTTAAGAATCAATAACCAATTTCAACCGTGGATTTTGCAATTGGAATTCCACAATTTTCTGATCAGTCGAGTGAGCCAACTTCACACTTTGATTTTCTCAACCCTAGTTGATACAGACTCCCAAGTAGGTGTTGACATGTCAACTATTTTGGTGTTGATTCTCCACCTCTAGTATAAAAGAGAATACGTTAATATTCCTTACTTCAAAATAATAGCTCTCTATTTTGTAGTACCTCAAAGTCTCAATACCTTGGCATTTTGTCAACTAACCACCACACTGTATGAAAGTAAACAACAGAAGAACCTGATCCATATACCCACTGAGATGCAGAGGCTGTTGAAAAAAATCACTTCAAACCTACCATGATCTGGAGGGGTTTTGGATGGAAGAAAATAACATAGATATGGGAACTAACATTAATTATTGAGGTGCCTTTAAAAGCAATCATATGGTAATGAAATGCAAATACATCACACTACACATGCATTTACATTCAGCCTCAAGTAGTGTGGTGCACTTTCGGCTAATGCCATTTTAACTTCCCGGATGCACAGCAGATTTGTGGAGCAACGCTACAAACGCCGCGGTGGTACAAGATACACATAATCACATTCTGACAACATGTCTCACATTCAAATCTCCCCCCAAGGCGTCAGATGAGGGAACATCTTCAATCTAAACCTTGGATACAATAGAGCTGGTAAGACACCGCAAAAATGGATTGGGAGTGCTAAAACCACACAAACCTCTGCCGGAAACACGACTTTCTATAAATACAAGGAACTCGCCTCAGCTGCCAAGTTCGTTATTTTCTCCCTCTCTCCCTCTCTCCTTCTCTCTCTCTCTCATGTTGGGCCATACATGGTTATATATTCCAAACACTGGACAATTGAAAGAGAAATAGAACAAATAAGAAAAACCCAGGGAGCGGAAGCGTGGTTCTGCTTTTGAAGGAACATCTCTCTCTCTCTCCCTCTGAGAGTGGGAGTGGGTTAGGGAAGCCCGGTACCAGGCCCCGATGCTGCTGTTGGTGTGGCAGGTTTCCCGTGTGTTCCAAAAATACTTCCGCACTCGCCCACTTCGGTCCCCAGCCGCCTGTACTCTTTGGCTCTACAACAGAGATAGGTTAGAATCATATTCAGCTCTCCAATCGTGATTGCGGAATGCCCCAGTGTTTCTTCCACCGTGCCCCCAGACTCCCCCACACGCGCTGCACCAGCATGGCTCCCACCTTGCCCTCTTCTCTGCAGGATACATGCTCAACAGATCAACTCTTGGGCCCGATCCAACTACCTGCTCTTACCTAACGGCTCGCAGATTTGACATGATAAATCCATGAACCTGTAACACTGACATATAACACGCTGTCCTATTTTGTTTTATTTTCTTTGAAATATCATAGACAGTGTTGTTTGCCTGCTGCTTCAAAAGACGAGTTTGGATTTGCACAATAGAATGCTCTCAGTCCTAGATGATTGATGGTGTGGCAGGTAATAGTTATTACACTGTCAAAAATGCAAATATCATATTTGCTTGGCCAGATGCAGCAACAATCCCCTTAAGATGCATGCTCAATAACACCCTCCACACAAAATCATTATTATCACCCAGCATGGGACTAATTGCATGTAGGCCTACTTTAGTTTTGACCACAAGTTAATAAGTCAAATTCTCATCTAATACATCTCAGGCAATATTCTGCACCCACATTGAATTCTGTCTGTTGCACCCATTCTTACCCAGTGAACAGCACCATGTAATATCTGTGGAAAGATATGAACGTTGATAATTAGCAATCATTGTTTCCGCCATTGCTTTGATGCACAGTCATCACGAGGAGAAGCAATACAAACACATTCAAACAAATGGCTTGCAACAGACGTGTGAGGAAACAGATGAAGAATGTTAAGAGCTCGCAGCTAACAAAAGTAACTATGGAAACGGCCAGCTCCACATTGCACTAGCTTCCACAGCTCTCTCTCTCCAGAAATAAAAACTGTTGGGCTAAGAGCGAATCAGGTAAAGACAAAAGATCCCGGGTGAACCTATTTATAGTGGGCCTTACATAACATACACACAGACCTATGTTGGTTGAGGCATGTTGGGAGGGGGAGGGGGAGGGGGGGGGGGGGGGGGCAGACGGTGGACGGTAGGTGCTGCAGGATATTTTAAAGAAACATATAATGCAGTGGTTCTCAACATGGGGTCCGGGGACCACCAGAGGTCCTTGAGAGGGTTCCAGGGGGTCCCCAGCAAATTGATGAATTGTTCAACTTCACCATTATTTCATTTACAATAAATTGACACAATTATTGATTATTATTATTAGAGAATGTAGAACGACTGTTTTGATGATCATAGTCTCTCTGCTATCTCTCTACCTACAATACAGATAGTCATGGAATTCTGGACAAAATCACATCTAACAATAATAATATTCTCAGATTTCGGTCAGAGACAACATCTCATCACATGGGTCTGTGGCTCTTATGTGGACTAAATTAGGGGGCCTCAATATGAAAAGGCCTGAGAATCACCGATGTAAAATATAAACAGCAGTTAGAGTGGTGTGTGGATGATGATGCTGCCGACATGACAGCTGAAGAGAAGAGAGGAAGGCAGGCGCATTTGTTTTGATGTCAGGGAGGACAAACACTTTGAACTTGCGATATTCAAGGGTCCCCTGGCAGGCCAGTGATGTCAATGCAGGAGTTCCACCAACACCAATTCACATGAACATGTAGCGAGCAAATACAAGTTGATAGTGAACACATCATTAGACAGTTCATAGCCCCGGGATTCATTGAACACACGACGAAAGACTCAAATGTGTATGTCACATGACATGATGCATGAGCTCACAGAGAGCTTGCCCAAAGCCTTGTCTATTTGTCTGGGAGGGCAAAAAAAAAAGTAGCGTCAGTGGAGAACTTAATCCCCCGTCCCCCCCCACACACACACACACATTATCATTTAACCTCGGGACAAAACTTCTGACATCTCCCCGCAGACGATGGGAATATACAAGCCCACATTATGCAGAGAGAACCTGTGTGGAAGGCGGGCAACGTGATTTCCTAGAAATACAGCCTGCCACCATATCTTATATCCAAATGGAGCCATTAGCATAATTATCCACTTATACTGCTTTAATTCTCAGCGGCTCTCTATTGTAAGTAAAATGATAGCTGAGTTGTATTCAAAAAGGCTCTTTTCCACTCACAAATGCCTTATTAATTAGCTCCCTCTAGCATAAGTTCCCAGTAATTACATTCCACAGAGCACTCGCTGCTAGTGGGGATATTAGACAACTTTATGATTACTCTGCTGAGATTTTCACCCTCTTTATTTCAATATTGAGCAGTGGCCATTTGGACACTGTATTCACTGTGTGTTCCCTGCACTCACGGCCCAATTAAGTGGCACTGGACAGTCACAAAATAGTCCATATATTGAGGTTCTGATAAGGTTGAGGTAATATGCAAATAAATAAATAATAGTCCCCTGACTCATCTGTTTATTATGCAGTCACATTAGTTAGCTCTGATGCTGTTTGGCTATTATCCCATTTCACTGTGAGGAAAGGGTCCTGGGTGAGGGGGATGGATTGCGCAGTGAGTGCTTTAGTCACACAGATTGTCCGCACTCTTCAAAAGAATAAATGCATTTTTTTTTTGGACTGTAGTTGCATCGAGGGGATGTAGAATCCATCTCCTCTGAGAGAAAGAGAAAAAGGCAGAGGATATGGCTCATCTGTGTCCAAATCCCTTGATAGTGCGCTTTGCGTTAATAGGGCAAAAGGTCAAGCGATGAGCTCGTGTCTCCTACGACTAAACCCGAGGGCAATGATTGCACATTGATACAACATCATCCACTGGTAAATAGCTTCAGAGATCTCAACTCGCCACAGTTCGGTTAAACGAATGTCTGGCAACGTTTCTGAGAGAAACATGCACAAAGATATATAGGTATATAGCCTACACCTTGACATAAGCGTGCCAGATGCTATTACCAATTTCCAATATCCACCATCTTGATGAATACAGTAAGAGTCTTGACCATATCTTCTCATAACTGTGGCTTCGCAGCGTGACTGCTGCTCTGCTTGATAGAAGCACTATTTTTAGCCATGCAACCTTGCCATGCACCATCCGCTGCCTTCAACGACACAACTGCACATCTAGCCTATTCACAGGCTTCATAAAAGACAAGGAACCCAGTGATCGTGCACACACACACACACACACACACACACACACACACACACACACACACACACACACACACACACACAGAGAGAGGCCACATCGGTGCTCTCGCCACCCAGACGTGTGTGTGTGTGTGTGTGTGTGTGTGTGTTTGTGTGTCTGTGTCAAAGTATTAATAAGAATGTTCCAATGTTCCACTGTATGCCCAGGTGTGTGACTATGTACAGATCAACAAGTGAAAAGAATTTGCCAACCGTGCACTCTCCCATGCCTTTTGATTTGAGCTAATTAAGCAGCCAGACCTCACAACAACTGCGCTCCATGGAAACCATGCAGGTAAAAGAAATAAGTAGCGGCAGATTGACGTCAGCTAGTGGCCTTCGAATGCGCCATCTGACAAAAGGACGAGGCCCAGGCTCCTGTACTTAAGGTCACACAGTGCAGTGAAGCTACCGTCTGCTTTGACTGACAGAGGAGTGCTGACATCTCTGCTGAACACGCGAGTATTAAGCACGAGATGAATAAAACATATGGTATTCTCAATGGTTAAATAAGCACATATTATGTACAATCTAATACTATATATGCACATTGCATGTCAATAACTGGAATCTAAGAAGCCGTAAACAATGTTGAAAGCACATATCTACCATGTGCTGATGATATTGTGAGTCAGAGGTTAACTCATGACATGCCCGGACCTTTTCCTTATTCTTCCTTTCACTCTCCACTGCCATCAAAGCATTAAATATTAGACATTTAGCTCTTAAAGGAACACTCTGCCCATTTTCAACCAGCTTTGTATCATTAGAACATCAGTAGTATATCAGAAAACTGTAAACTGTTTTGAAGTCTGTCATTTAATTTGACAGTTATTGAGTGTTAAAGTGTGGACCAGTGACATCACTGGTCCACACTAACTCAAATTAATAACTCATTAACTCAAATCAACTCTCAATAACTGTCAAACTATTCATCATTCATCTAGTTTGACAGTTATTGAGAGTTGATTTGAGTTAATGAGTTATTAATTTGAGTTAGTGTGGACCAGTGATGTCACTGGTCCACACTTTAACACTCAATAACTGTCAAATTATATGACAGACTTCAAAACCGTTCACAGTTTTCTGATATACTACTGATGTTCTAATGATACAAAGCTGGTTGAAAATGGGCGGAGTGTTCCTTTAACCTTAAACACATTTCTGGGAAGCCATTCCACTATTTTCTTTTATATGATAGCAGTCAAAATAAACAAACAAACAAACAAACAAACTATTCTCTATCAACAGTATCTCCCATCTATTGTCAACGAGTAAAACCTCACAAATCCAAAAACCTCTGGAATTGAGCATTTGATTGCTATTATTAAAGTGATAATACAGAAGATTTTCATCGAAATAAATGTGTGTTAAGTCACTATCTATCTGATAGTGACTTAACACAATGGTGATTGAGCGTATGGCCCATTGATGGAAGCCTTTGCATTTTCACTATTGCAGCATTTATGAACTTGGTGTCTGTGGTGACCTTACAGTCTATGGTGGTGACACAGGGTGGGCGGAGCTAACACAATAGACTCACTCTGTAGGGTCCTGACAACTCTTGTGTGAAGTAGGATAACAAGCTACTTTTTTCCAGGCTCTGCTAGCATTACGGGTGGTTACTATGGCCAAACAAACTGAGTAATGTCACATAATTACAGTTTGGATCTCACCTGAAATTACCACTCATCACCAATAGGTGTCACCCAAGAGAACAAAACTGAAATCTTATGGATTATCACTTTAAGTTGAAAGCTTACCGAAAACATCAGACAAACGTGCACACAGTCAGAAACTGCCTGCCATTTAAAATACATTTTATTACATGTATATCACTGAGAGTCCAACAATTGAGGGGTTAATAAAATAGGCTACATGTATGTACTTCTGGATATTTTGTTCTTTGCACTCCTTTTGCCAATGAGGCCATTTGCTTCAAAAAGTCAAAAAGAAAGATTGAAATGTGTGATTTCTGATTTATGTTTACATTTGAGGCATTTCGCTGATGCTCTCACCCAGTGGAACTTGCATAAGTGCAACAAAAGAATACGCTTTCAATTCTAAGACCAATTACAAAGCACCCAATATGAATATGCTATAATGCTATAATGTCAATGTCCTCGTGACCATAGAGAAGTGCTAGGAGAGAAAATAAACTAAGAACTAAGGAGAGAGGTAGGAGGTATTTTTCTGGCTCCTCCTTTCCAAGCATGATTGTAGATGCATGCTAACGTCCAATGTCCACCAGCTGCGGTACGGCTCTGTGCGGCTCCGGTACCGCTGTGGAAACAAACTCTGGACCATGTTAATAGATGGGCAACTCACACTGTATTGCAAAAATACGCATCTGTTCTATTTTTGTCAGATCGCGCATGCGTCTGACAAGATTACATGTGTGTGGGTCTGTTCAGGCAGCTGCACGGAACTGTACCGCAGCTGGTGGACACAGGCCTTTAGATTCAATATAGATTTCCCTCAAAGGAGGCAACATACCAACAAACACATTACAGTACAACATAAAAGTACAATTTTTAAATCATTTATTGTTTCTTAACAAAAGAAAGACAATGCCACAGTCAAATTTCATGATGTTCCCTGCCAGTCAAACCACAGGTTGAATATACAAAATACTGCTGCTTTTAGAGGCGCAAAACATTATAAAAGTGGAGCAAAACTGTATAGCCATAAATGTCAGAAAGACTGGGACAAAACAGTTTAGATTGAAAATGACCAATCATTAAGACAGCAGATAATTGAAGACATAGCAAGAAGACAGAAAATGGCACTATTGAAGACAATGGCCCTCATTTGTCAAGTGAATGCACCACTCACTCATTCGTGCTCATTCTCCCAGAAAATTGCTATAAATGTAATCACAGTTGTACATGTAATGTCATCCTCTCATAGTGTGAAAGCATTGAACCTCTTTTGGAGAGACGGACCAGTGGTTTTCTGCATGCTACGGAAATACAAATGAAAAAATGTGCCTTGATGTGTGTCAATCTATAATCATATTTTTTTTTACCAATACTATAACTACTAGTGGACGCCCCCTCCCCCCTCCCCCTCCCCCTCCCCCAGGGCTGGAACACAGTGGTCTCCAATGCCTCCGGGACACACTCAGATTCATCCTAAATCACTGATGATATCCCAGTATAGAATTGGTGATGTCACCAGTGATGTCGCTCGTGCACTCAATGATGATGTCACCAGATAATGTCATCATTGCTCGAGTGACATCACATCATTAGGTAATTGGGGCAATCAGGCACTGTTAGGTCACCCGCACTTTACACTTCCTGAAAGATTTAGCCCGATCGCACATAAAATGGCATAGCTGTGGCCGAACACAATTCTGCTCACACACAGACACTTCGCATTATTATAGATTGGCTACTAATGTATTCCTTTAAAAAATGGGAATGCCATAACTTTCTTTCAGTTTGTTTTTGATAGATACAATATGGTAAAGTGTTCGGCCCCACACAGCAGCACCTCCCTATAAACATGTATACAATCATCCCTCACACATACAGTACATATACAGTAGATACAAATAAATTAATTGGTAGGATACCCTGTAGATTTGTTCGATTAAAGGGCACTGCTAAATGTGGCTGTGATGTGTTCTTGAGAACATGCTTTTCCATTGGACCCTGTGCTTACTTACATCAATGGGTAGGAAAGTCTCATCAATAAGACAAGGCATGTTGCACACAAGCAGTTTAACACTTAAACACCCACATCCACTCAAAAAAAGTGTTTCTCTTCTTGTTCCTTCAGTTGAATGTTTGAGCTTCACTGTGCAGAACGTTGTCAGCGTTTGACACTAGTATTCAGCAGTTAAACTAAAGAAAGAAAAAATCTACAATATTTGCATATTTACAGATTCTGGATTTTTTTTGAAGGAGGGGAAGTCATTGTTCAATGAATTTCAATAAGGTAATTTAACTTTTTTGTGTGGAAAAACCATATCAGACACAAATTATTAGTCCAAGTAGAGTATTTTATATACATCTTAAAACATGACTTGAACCATGCTGTTGTTTCAGTGACGGTGTGATGAATGAGGGCCAGTGTCTTAGAGTACTTGAGATGAGCTCTATAGAATCAGTACTGCTCGGCCATCATCAATACTGTCAGGGCTGACCAGCCAGTGAACGGGTGGCTTCCTTGGCCCCTGCCAGTGCTGTCACTGTACTGTTCCCAGATATACCCAGTCTCAGCATATTGTCTGTAAACATTGTTGATAACATTAGTCCTGAGTTGCTGATATAGGGCAGCTGCCTTCTCCTGATGTGGCCCTTCGGTGTTGCCGTAGTGGTGCAGGGCTCTGACTGCCAAAAAGTTGATGTTGATCCATATCGGTCCCCTCCAGTAGGGGGCGTCGTGCTCAGTGTTTCGCTTCATGTACATGGGATCGGCCCTGGAGAGTGAGCGCAGGCCGTAGGGTGTCCACAGCTTATCAGTGTCTCCCATGTCTCGAAAGATATGCTCTAGTTTAGGTGAGTCAGGCTTGAGGATGTGCAGTAAGAAGGGAAACAAGCTAACATAACCTAGCGCGTTCACATGCTGTAGCTTGGGGGCCCGACGGACAGAGCGCACCAGGCGTGCCACAGGGAACTGATGGCGCGGCTGCCCAGGAGGGACATATACCTTCTCCTGCTGCAAGGACACAGACTGGGTGTGGTTGCCAAAGTCACTGAAAGCACGGAGTTGCTCTGACCAGTGGAGCTCGTTCAGCAGATTGTTGTCGGTGAGCACCTGGTGCGTGTGCTCGTACTCCTCATGGGGCTCACCTAGGTGCCGTGCCACACTCGCCATGATGCCTGAGGCCAATGCCATCCAGCAGTGCAAATCCACGTGGCGCTCGTCTGCCGAGGGGTGTGAGGCCCGTGGGTAGTCATCCAGCCCGGACGTCAAGGTTTTGGGATTGAGGAACAGATTGGTGTCCTTGTCACGGCCACGCCAGCGGTAGGAGTTGGGTAGGGGCCCCGACTGCGTGGTGTTGTACCATTCAAACCAGGTTTTGAGTCTAGGGAAGAGCCGTCGGAGGAAAGCCAGCGTCGGTTGAGATGCTGCCGTGTCGGGGTTTGGAGGGAGCTGTTCGATAAGTTCCTGAAGGGCCAAGAAGAGAGTGGGTGGGTTGGCGTTCTCATTCCGCTGGACTACAAACTCAGCTGGGACTTTACTGCGAGCCTCGTCCCCCAGGATCTGCTCACGGGGAATCCAGCCCTCCATGTTCATGAGGTCTAACCAATGGGCGGTGGCCTCCCGTGTCACCTGGGGGTCCCACTTGCTCAGCAGCAGCTGGTGAAACCCCTCATCCCAAAGGAATCCTCTAGGGAAGAAAGAACGTGACGGAACAGCAGTAAATAAGGCGCCTTCAGGGTACAGGAGCGGGTACTCATTGTAGAGTGACTGGACCACCGACTGGCCGTAAAAGTAGCCCATTCCACCCAACATGTTGCTGAGTGCTGCCTTGCTAAACTTGACTTGTGCCTGGACGAAACCTTTGCTCTCAAGGCCAAACGTTTTCTCGAACTTAGCGTCAAACGCCGCCTTCCTCTTCTCCAGCTCCTCGGTCATGGTGGGCCCCACCAGCTGGTTGGGGCGGCTGCGGAAGCTTCCAGACTCAAACAGAACCTCGATCTGGAAAGGCGTCTGGACGGTCACCTGGTGAACCACAAAGTCACTCTCCTTCCTGGTGTCGGCAGGTTTCTGTTGGTGCTGGTGGTGGGGAGGTTTGTAGGTGTCTACAGCGATGTAATGCCTCTTCTCGCCAGAAGGAGGACTGTAGACAAACCTGCGGTTGAGACTGTTCTTCACAATGTCCGTCAGCTTCTCCAAGCCGGGAGTAACGGTCGACAGATAGTTATAGCTGAAAAGATGAGAAACAAACAATTAGTCAACCACTCTGCACATTTAGTGTCTATTCTTCTATTCTGTTCATGCTGTCTCTGCTGCATAGCAGTCAAAATAAAAAGTTACATAAGAGGTCAAACACTATCATAAGTAACCTTAACTGCACTAGCTATGCTTGTTAAGTCTTAACATAATGTATACTGAGATGCAAGACGAGTCTGGTGTAAACCTCTGCTCTGTCACTCATGCTATACTGGAGACTTCGTTCACACCACACGCCGAAGCCAAGCTCAAGCCACGCTGAAGCGACGCAGTTTCATTTCGGCGATCTTGTTAACAGGCGAGACCGTTCACACCAGCCACACGTGTGCCACGCTCAAGCCACGCTGAAGCCATCGTTCAGGATTCTGTTCTATTTTCCAAGTGTAAAGCTGCCAGGCGTGAAGTCAATACAAGTTGTGGGCAGGAGCAAGGCGCGCTGTGTGACCGGTTTAGCGTGACACTCAGCTTCTGTTAAGCGCCTGGTGTGAACAAAGGCTTAGAGGTTAACAGCTTTTTGCCACACGATATAAAATCAAACCTGTACCACAGACTCCTACTTAAACTGCAGCCTTATTATGGTGCATATCATCCATCTCCCTACATACCAATCATAATTCATACAATTATTATAATTCGTATGAGGGCATACCTTTCTATTTTGTTACTTTGCTCCTCCCTGGCCTTCGTGAAACCGTGAAATATTGGTGCTCCCTCTGAATGTTGCTGGCAGAGTCTTGATCCACTTTCTATTAAGAATGAATGTAACGACTGTTTTCTTCTGATCTCCTCTTTCTCATTTTTGGATTTACTCATTTAATGGCAGCCGTTTAAGGAGAAGGGTAGGAGCCCAAATGCAAAAGGTTAAGCTATCTGTGGTTTCTCAAACTGACGTTTTCTAGGAACTGCCCTACAATAATAATATAGAAACAGTCATCTTTGCTACAAAAATGTGACTATCCCAAGCTTTGCATCAAGCTTTTTATTGCCTTTTTCCTCATTTCATTTATTGTTTGATTAATTAAAGCAATTGTGCACTTTTCTACCATATTGTGTTCATTTGAAGAGTTATTCATAGTTACCCAGTCTTGCCAATATGCATTGCCAAATCTTATTGTCAGATGTTTTTGCTGCTCATATTTAATTGTGATCAAACTGAGGCACTGGCACTCACTGAATACTCTTCCCTCCAGAGTTTCCTTGTCCACTTATCATTAACAACTACCACAATCATGGTCTTACCTTTTTCTCATGTATTCAAACAATTACCTGGCATATTTAACACTGGATAACTCCCCAGTGACAGGTTTGCGGAAGGTGATCTTGAAGTTTCCAAGCTCTTCGGAGAACCCTGTGATGGACCCCAAGCGGTTTCTTTCCTCCACGTGGGCCTCCAGGGAACCTTGAGTATCTGTCGCTGCGTAGAACATCAGGGAGATGACTGGCGCATGAGGGGCAGAACTCTGGTGGGCAAACAAACACAGGGAAATTGAATAATATTCAGTGTTGGAGAGAGAAAACTAAATAGAACCATGGTTGAGGGATGGGCGTAGTGATATAGTGCTTCGAAACAAATATGAAATAAAACTAAATACAACCATGGCTATGGCTTGGAAGTTTTTGGGGCATCAACTGCTATATAAAAAGATAATCCGATTGAAAAATATATCAATTGAAATTGTGGGATTTATTAATTGGCCAGAAATGTCCTCACTCAGGGGTCAAGGGAAACTCAACATCTGCAAAAGAGTCTAAATAAAAGCCTTGTCCTCTGTCCTCCTCACATGCTGTTTGGCAGTGATCCTCCAGGTCCAGTCTCCTCCATGGTCCCCACCCATCCTCTTGACAAACTCCGTGGTCAGGGTGAAGTCATTTTCGCGGACCTCCTGCACACCAAAGCTGAGGCCATCATGCATCAGCCAGCCGTAGCCTGGCAAACGGTCACCCTGCTCACAAGTGTGCCTCAGGTTCACGTCCATGTCGGAAAACTGACGCATCCACATCAAGCCTAGGCAAAAGAGGTGTCAAATAAATTTGGTTGAATAGCACAGAGGATGCAGAAATGTTCAAAGCTGTCAAATTATATCCCATACATAGATTTGAAAATGGGCTCCCAGTCTTGTAGGAAACGTAACTTATTGGCTACAGTTTCCAATTAGTCTCAATATTGGCCAAGTTCTATTTTACCAGCCAACTCATAATTAAGCCCTATTCTTAATTATAGATGGACACAGGTGTCATTTACACTGGGGACATGTCTTGTCCCCACCACTTTTTCAAATGGCTGATGAGAACAGTGAGAAGTTGAATGGTTAATTTGCAGAATAAGAAAACATACAATGCAATGTATGTAAATATAGAAGAAACATTGTCCAAAAAAAGTAAGGTTATTCCTTCAGTTGTTTCTACTTTTGTCATATTTTAGCAGTGATATTGGATATCGTTATGTCTGGCTGACATGCACTGCGCTTTCAGTAGTTTGGCATTGTTCGATTGACATAGCTTTGCAGCTGTTGATGTGATGCATATGACTGTACTTGTGTGGCCGACGTTGTGCGTTTTATGAGTATTTTCATATTGTCAACTCTGTAGTAGCCTAGGCCGCCGTTATGCCATTCTTTCCTAGCTCTAATTATTTGCTATACCGATACCCCATTACATTTCCTAAAACGCATATGAAGGGAGGTGTTATAGTCTCCCATCCGAAACTAATTAAGTCTCCTGCTTCCCCTGCACAGGCAGAGGTGTGAATTTCATGTCAACTGTGCACACATTAGCGGTAACATTTGACTAGCTAATTCCTGTACTTCCCAATGTAATCAATGAAATGTTAACCCTCCCAGGACAGATTTGCTAGCACCACATGTCTGACTGCAAAGGAAGGGAGAAAGAATAGCGCCAGGCTACCTGTCACAAGTGATCTGGGACTCCTGGTCTTCATGCCAAAGTAGACCTGAGGCCTGTATGAACCCCAGAACCTCTCAGGCGACACCTTGGCATCAGTGCTGTTGGCATCAAGGACACTGGGTGAAGGGTGCAGAGTCACCACCCGTTTGGCAAGGCTGGAGCGCATGTACAGGGCATAAAAGAACCAAATGAGGCTGAATATGCAAAGGCCGATGGAAATGTTGATGAAGACTCTGCCAATGTCTACTTTCTTCTTCTTCTCCTTGCGGTGAAATGCAGCAGGCTTCTCATCTTTCCTTGGAGGGGGAGCAGCTTCACCGGTCACCACCCTCTTCCTCTGCCTGCCCATCCTGCCCTGCTGAGCTGAGAGGAAGAGATGGTTGGGGTTGTATGTTTAAGTCAAGCCAAATAGTCTAGCTTCTGTGCGTTAATATCAATGGAACGAAATGGCAAAGGTGTCGTTTGCTTCAAACGGTATAAACCACACACTTTCAATCCACTATTCACTTGTGTTGTAGGAGATTAGACCAAAACGGCAGGTGGCGTGTCCTCCTGACAGAGCAGGGAGGCAGTCCACTGTCCAGCTAATGTTGCATGGTAAGACAGGTTGGCTGCCTTGTGATCGCGATTAATGTGCCCATATTTAAAACTCAATTTCATCCTATGTGTAATGTCTCACCAAAATACAACTCCCTTAAATACAACAAAAAAAAATACATCGGTTTTACTACACGTTAGTTCATTCGCTACTACTATAACGTTACGCCCCGGCGGCAATGCAACGTTGCCTGCACGCTAGTGGTGCTGTCATGCTAGTTTTTTTTTTGCTAAACCGACTGGCTGTTACAATGTGTAATGTGAGTTAAAGTGGTCTACAGCTACAATACTGTTGGGCGAAGTTACAGTTAATACATGTTCATTGAAAAATCTTATTTTGCGAGAGGTGGCTACTAACCTGTCAAAATACCAGAATCTCAGCTGCTCATTATCCGTTGCTAGCTTTACTAGCCACTTCCTGGTTACTACCCATTTGCACTGACGTGTACTCCCGAGAATGCTCGCGAGTATGTGTCATTACGTATGGGTTGCTCTGCGTATGGGCATCACACACACGCACAGAATTAACAGGAGTTAACTTATATTATATATATATATATATATATATATATATATACACACACATTATATACCGGTATATATATATATGAGATTTTTTTGCAAGCTAAAAAGCACCCTGTTATGAATGTGCAAGATGGGAAAAATGCAAACACTGCAGAGGGAAATATGGAATTTTATTGAAATATTGTCAAGATGAGATTCTTGTGCAAGGCAGGGAGATGTGAACAGTTTGCTAATCAAAAATAAATGTGTTTCACTGATCTGTCGATAGTAAAAAGATGACTATGAATATATGTACCAAAAAAAATACATTTGCCTCTATTTAAGATGTATCCAGATGACAGTTGCATGCATGTATGGATGTGTCCTGTGTGGTTATACCTGTTCTGAAACATACAATGTTACAAAACTCAAGTGTTTTAACCAAATTTCCGTACACTAGTTATTTACAGGCATAATACGGCTGTGCTATTAAGACAAATATAGCCAATGTACCATAAAATTGGGTCAGGGCCTAATATATTCTTGAGAAAAATTACAACAGTGACACTTTGGCCTCAAGCTGCTTCTCATTTTTACAGGCATCAATTGTCAACAACATGACATTTCCACACCTGCTCAGACTATAAAAAGCCAGATAAATATGGGAGATGAGAGAAACTGAGGAGGTACAGGTGAAGGCGAATGATAGAGAAACATGCATGAAGGATTACACCTGAATTTAAACCAGAGGTTTTCAGAGTGTGTGAGGGTGGGGGTCCAAGCAGTTTCAAGGGAGGCCCAGTGAATGCAAGTGGCAACAAAACATTACATTTGTTATTAAAAGGAGATCTCATGAGCCTAAATGTGAGTGATTTGGTAAAGATAGTTCAGAGATACAGTACGGGAATTTGACAGTTTTCCCCCTTTCCCAGTCAAAAACAAATAAATGCCTTCAGACATACCTTTTTATGTCAAACAGCAATATCAAGCCATCTTGGCTCAATTGTTGAGTGCCTATGAGATCAATAATCATGGTCCCATAAGCATCCAGGAATTGAGGGGCTCCTTTTTCCAAGCTTTGTGTGTGGGAGTCTGACTTTGAAAACCCTGCTTTAAACCAACAGCTGTGATTGATGGCATGCATCTCCACGGTGCCTTCCCGGTTCCCTTCCACGCCCCCATTTCCAATACTGCTGGCATGGACAAAGAACAGACACTTACTTTTGTTGCCTTTTTTTTAATCAATGCAATATGTTCTTAACCAACATCCCTTACTTTGGTCAATATGTAAAACTCACCATAACAGTGGCAGAAAACTCTCAACATAGATCATTAACATTTTCTCTTGATGTATGATAAGAATTGGGGTAGCAATTTCAGACACACTCCTTGTTTAGAGACTATTCATTTCTGGATTGATTCTGCTTTCTACACCACGTTTGGGTTTATCGTAGTTTAAGGTTGCGTTACGCAGATTCCATTGACGAGCGTGTGGCAGTGTTTCCACTAATGTGCCTGCTAAGGATTCAAGCAAAATCCAAATGCCTGAGATATATATTTTTTTTTAGAAGCACTAACCCCAATTAATTCTTATTCTGAGAGAAGAGAGCGGGCTTTCAAAACAAACATGCCTTAATCAACGTTTCATATGAACACCCAAACAGTACCAAAACTTCTCCTGCTTTGACTGCAGTGCTTCACAAAGTGAACAATTTGCAAAAGGGAAAAAAAAGAGGGCAGAAAACAAACTGTACATCAAAACGGACCTATTGAAGGATACGCCCCCCCCCTCCCCCCCTTGAAATGGACAATTACAAAAAACATTTGTGGCAGAAAATAAATGCATAGATCCTGGTTATTGATCTAGTTTTCTAAGCGCTTGCTAACATTACAGTATGCTGTGTCTTTTCTTTTGACAAGTGCTTATCTCATAGCGCAATATATGGGAGGATAACAAAACAAGACAGAGGGACAGTGCGAAAGGCATAGCACAGCAGGAAGCAAAAGCATGTAACACCCCGATTCATCTCCCATAGAACCCAATGACCGCCTGCTTTTCTTCGCCAGCTTCGACTCCAATCATTCTTGATAAGTACAAAGACTGAGGCAAGACGGCGATCAACCCCAGAAATAAAGAATTTTCTTACAAAAATGTCAAAAAAAAGAGAAGAAGTGAAAACCACGTGAAGGGAACTGAGCGCCTGGGCCTCTCTTCAGTCTACTTTCACCGAACGTCAACGTTGGTGTGTGTTTAATGACGACGTAATCAGGAGAAGAGCAAGGGAAGTTGAGGACCACAGGCTGGAGCAGAGAAAGGGTGTAAGAACCTGTAGAGCCCCCCCCCCCTCTCCTCCTCCTCCTCTGGATTAGTTCTTGATCACGCCTCCATCTCCCTCACTCACAAAACGCTTTCGCCCTCTAGTGGAGAAAAAACAGAAGAGTTTGAGAGGAATTACAAGAATTATACTGCAATGTATCAAGAGAGGTAAACATGGCAGGTAGTAGTGAAAGAAAACACCGCTATGTTGGGGTGTTCGGCCCTGTAATCACAACGCCCACATACGTTAAGGACCCCCTCGAAAACGAGATGGTTCATCTCAAGGGGTTTATCCTTCGAATAAATTGTGTTTGTGTTAAAGCAGCTACGAGCAACTTTTTCGATTGTTATTAAACAGTATAAATTTAATATCAATGCATCACATCTTACCTCTAATAGTCGACGAGACCAAAGCCGTGTGTATCTGAGATTGCTCCCTTAGGTGATTATTAAGTCTATAGTCTGTCTAAACTCGCGCCAACAGGGGGCTCTCTAGAGCGACCGGACCGGGTAACCCGGAAGTGAAACGCGGAAGTGAAACCAGGAAGTGAAACGCAGCTGCCTTTTTACGCCGTTTGCGCTGCCTAGCAACATAACATAAACAATGTGAACGCCACGCATACTCGCGGGAACATCTCTCGTTATATTCTAACAGGTTTTTTGGAAGTTATTTTGTGGTTATGGCCGAAGTGGCTGCTGCAAACCGTTTCATTTCAATTCCTGATCTGCCCTGGCTACAGACACACTAACACTGGCCGATTCACTCGGGGTTCAAGCGAGACTACTCTGCGTTGGTATCGTCGACTATTAGAGGTAAGATGTGATGCATTGATATTAAATTTATACTGTTTAATAACAATCGAAAAAGTTGCTCGTAGCTGCTTTAAATAGTGTTATATTTCATTTGACCATTTCCCCATGCAAGGCAAGCATTTGGAAGATGCCCCTTAGTTTACCTTCCTTTTTTTACACACTGACAATTTTAAGAAAGATTAGTCTAGAGATACCATCAGTTATGTGGAACAGAATTGTGAACCTGGTGTACATTTAATACATTAGATACATTTATTTATTATATGCGATCATTTGGGCATTTCTGGTGGAAAGGCACTGTTCCTTGTGGAAGACTTGAAATATGTCACGGTTGACCATTTTGGATGTGACTTTAAACGGATGTTAGCCAAAAAGTGAAAACATGAGAGCAAGTCATCTCAGGAAATGATATCTGCACCTCTCCTCCCAATAGGGATTTGTGAATGTGCACATCATTTTGAAAAGACTGGACTTCATAATAAGAGAATTACTTTATCATTGAAACTGGCCTTCACATCAGCCTTATGAAGGAAAGCTGGAAGAAAACATGCACGCGGTGCAGTTTCCCTAAACAACGGTTGTTTTAACAGTAGTGATTGGCTCCAGGAAAGCAGGGAACAAATGGTACATGACCATTTCTGTGATGACGGATGTAGAAACTTAGAGGGATTATGTAAGACAGACAAGTCACTCTGGGAAATAAGCAAAACAAGCAAACGGGCTGCTACTTTTATTAACTATCCTACTACTACACACAAAGGGCCAAATGCACTAAAATGCAACAGTCCATTTTGACAACAGGCGGGTCTATTCTGCCGTACTCCACTTGCTATCGTCTAATAAAAACACATGAATATCTGTTCACCATCAACAGTTATGATGTGCCACTTTCAGCATCCGCTTCACAACTAACCTGGAGGGGCATGCATCCCTCAGCTGTTTGGTGATGACAGACTCCTGGTAGCACAGATCCACAAAGGTCTCCATGATGGAGTGGGCATGTGGAACATCCAGGTTGATTTCAGGGAGTTCATCGTACACACGCTGGAAACCCTGCAGGAGAAACGGTGCACACACAAAAACAGATGTCATCACAGGCTAAACACATATTCATTTTTAGAATAAACCGACACGGGACAAGTCATTAATTCATAGCAACTAGTACTTGACATAAAGGGACTGACCCGGTTCATCTGATCCACAGTGATGAGGCCTGTCTTCCAGAAGGCCTGCAGCAGCTTCACCATCATCTGGATGGCCGTGTCTCCTTTGGACTCCAGCACCATCACGACAGCCTGGAGAACCACAGGGATGTATGAGAAGAGAGAGGAGAGGTGCTGCACCATGTGCCATCATCTAATTAACATGTCCAATATCCATACCACCATAAGTTTTCCTCTTACAGAAAAGCTCATATTCATTTGCTATTTTAGAGTGAAGCTAAGTGATTAAGGCCCCGATCGAAATGTGACTTTTTAGACATGCATAAGATGTCCATTCCGCCACATGGTGGCAGTGTTTGCCATTTCCTGAGAGCTGTTTGCATCAGACATGATGGCAGAATAGAGCTGTAATACTGAAGGGACAACATAAGGTAAAGAAATCTCACTGAGGAATTCAACTTGTTTTTTATGGAGCACTAGTGACAAGCTCATGTTACATAATGTGCCTCTGTTTTTTGGAATTGATCATGATTCATGACTGCAAACTTTCTCAATACATGTTATGCAAAACATTCAATTTTATATTTATATAGCGCCAAATCAACATGCATCAACAACAAGAGTTATCTCAAACACACACAGCAGACTCATAGTGTGAAAAAGGTGACCGATACCAGGGCAGGCACAAAACCCACTCACAAATAAGTGCCCTATTTGAGGATCAAAAAGGTGACTAGTTTGCATCCATGACACACGCAGTCGCGCACGCACGCACGCACGCACGCACGCACGCACGCGCACACACACACACACACACACACACACACACACACACACACACACACACACACACACACACCTTTGCATGAAACAAAACCCTTCTCACAGTAACAGCAGCCATTTTAAGATATATCAAAGATTTGACCTTCTTTAAATAAATATTTTATAAATCTCGTTGACTCTCTTCAGGTTCGTATACCTCATAGACCAGCTCATGGTGGAAGTGGGGGACTTCTAGGTCCCGCAGACAGTGCTCTGCCTCGGACACCTCTCCTGATAACAGGTACTCCTTCAGCAGGAGGTTCATCTGGAACAAAGACAAACAAACACGGTCACATGATGGAGACATCCTGACATGTGAGGAAGGAAGCGGACTTGACATTTGGCTTTGACAAACGTTAAGACATCTGACTTTAGCCCCTAGGGCCATTCAAAGTGACACTTGCAGTAAATCACACCGTATCTTTCACAGGGTTCAACTTCTCACACCTTCTTAAACATCCAATTCAAGGACTTTCCAGGCCCAATTCCCTCAAATTCAAGGACCCAACACGGCATAGTTTGAGACAGGGATCGATGTTAATTACAGTTATAACACCGATTATTTATAATGAGAACTAGCAGGGTTACAGAATCTCACAGA
This sequence comes from Poromitra crassiceps, assembly GCF_964638095.1. Taxonomy (NCBI): domain Eukaryota; kingdom Metazoa; phylum Chordata; class Actinopteri; order Beryciformes; family Melamphaidae; genus Poromitra; species Poromitra crassiceps. The sequence continues at coordinate 37,517,654 of NC_139626.1, read as the reverse complement.
CAATTAAAAAGAGAGAGGCTTGAATGTGTGAGCGCTTTCTCAACTGTGCTGTTAAACATACCAACGTTAACAAACAAATAATTAAATAAATTAAATCTTCAATTTCTCTTCTTGCACAAAATATATAAATTCAAACACTTTCGATGACCCGTGTCTATTTATGTCTATTTTCAAAAACTTGAGGCCTTGATTTCTCTCTCTCTCAAATTCACAAACTTTCAAGGATTTCAAGAACCTGTGGGAATCTTGCCTTCAATTCAGTCACTGGATAAACTGATGAGATCAGGACCCTTAATTCTACAGTATTCCTTTTTTAAATATGGGATGTTCAAGTGTTTACAAATTAAAGGTCCCATTCCGTGCAAAAGCTGTTTTTACTTCGAAATGCATGCTGTAATGAGTGCTCACAACCTCAGAACTGCCAGAGTTAGATTTGTCCCTATCCAGCTCTCTCCTGCGGTCTCCTTCAAGCCACGCCCCCTTACACTCTGTTCTCCCAGAGGGTTTCGTGTTACGTCACACCGCGCCTTTAGCACACTGCGCGCGATCTCTCTCACACAAGCTATCTGCGCCATTTTGTCTATTGTTTGCCATAGCAAGCTGTTTCAGCGCGAGAATCATCATGGCCTGTTGGTCTGTGCTAACCATTTCAGCCCAGAATGTTTCAACAATCTGGGGCAGTACAATCAAGGTTTAGCCACAAAATTAACACTTCTAGCTGGAGCGACGCCACCTGTACGTGATCCAGCAACTGCGGAGGTGCATTCGGTAAGTCTAGGCATTTTGAGATGTCCTGTTTAGCGTAGCAACCGTTAAGTTAGCGATAGCTCGTTGCTAACGTTAGTTGTGGACACAACCTCGCGTGCTGGTCCACGGACGCTAATCTGATTGGGCTCTTCCCCAGCGGCCAATGGGAACTGTTAGTTCTGAATATATTATAGAAACAGACCATTCCTGGGAAGCGACGAGATGAGGAAGTGAGAACTCCGTCAGAATGAACGGGGTTGCTATATTTTCGACAAATTAATCCAGAATCATGTTTTATGGACCAGAGACACACGTTTTTAAGAGGTTACAGCTACACGAATTGGGACCTTTAACATTAACTCTGATGTGTGCAACCTTGCACAAAACACACTGTAAGTTGGAGCAAAACAAGGCTGTTGTGTGTGTGTCTGTGTGCGTGTGTGTGTGTGTGTGTGTGTGTGTGTGGGGGGGGGGGTGTTGGCTGCTTATAAAGCCTGTCAAATTCAATCTCCTCTGGAATTTGCTAGGAGCAATGTACAGGATGTACAGACAGGCACAGGTGCGCCTGTCTGTCGCGCACACACGAGCACACACACACACACACACAAACACACAACTGGGGGTCGATAAAACAGGAAGATGTATTTACTTTGCAAGAAACAGGCTCTGCTGCTACATATGACTCTACAGGGGGTGTGAGGGTCAGGAAACATGCATACTGTACATACAGATTTGTCATTTGTACAAAACAAAGTTCAATTCTTCCATAATATATAGACTGTATAAACTAATAGAGCTTATTGTAAAATATATAATGCATTTTTTTTTACCAGATGCCCATCATCCAATACTAAAAAAGGGAAGTTTCACAAATCCCCTCCTTCAAATGATTACCATTAGCATGCCCTTGAGCAAGGCACTGCAAACTAACCTGTATGCATCAGTGTCACACATTATATTATATCAAATATTTTTTACTGGTGAAGACAGCAGCTTACATTGTAGCTTTTTTTTTGAAGGTGGGAAGAGTTGAACATACAGAGGTCCATAATGGCTCAAAGCATCCTTCCCTCATGAGAATCTCATCAAGCTGTCAATATTAATAATACCAATACAATTTGTATGCTTTGAGGCAAAGCCAGGGTATAATTTCAATTAACTCAATAAAAGATTCTCGCTGGCTCTAACCAGATTTCCTTGGGAAGAAACAAAACCTGGCGAGCCGTACCTGACAAGTTGCAGGCAGTAATGAGAATATTATGGGTGTAATAATATGCATATTCGTACTGAACCGTTTAGGTACGAGGCTTTAGACTCTTTCACTGCTGATACTGATAGTGGAGCAGATTAGAGAAAAATCATTCACAAGTGGAAAGAAGCACCAAAATTGCCACAAATACTCCTTGGAGATTGTTCTTTTGATAAAAGCTATTACCGTAGTCACGCAAAAACCAAGATTTTTCCACGATGGCCGCCATTTTTCTGGCCCGGATAAACTATTTTGGGGATCAACTTTGTGTAAAATTGTCCAATATGAATGATATCAAACCATACATTTATGACCACAAAGAAGCCAGATTTATTTCATCATTATTCAGTGGCTGGCCCGGGAGCCAGCTGGCTTGCAAGGTTAGATGACGGATGATGTCATCAGTAACACACATGCTGCCTGGCATGCGCTTGTTTTAAAGTAATGTGAAAAATATGCATACAGTACTTTTTTTTATCAAAACTTTTATTAGAAATGATGTACAGAAAATTTACATTTTATTTGCATGAGGAGCGATCCTTTGGTTACTATTGAATACACATAAGCTTATGACTCCAAATTTAAACCTGGGACCCTCGATAACAGATTTGTGCACTGGGCAAACAAGGGCACTACAGCAATAATACAGCAGTAATCGACAAAGGGGGTGAATTAAAGATTTTCAAGAATTGAAGAGTGAATTTGACATGGAGAACCAAGATTAATTTAGGTATTTGCAGGTCAGAGACTTCTTCAATAAAGAAATAAACCCAGATATTCCTGATGAGACAATCAGAGTGATTGGGTTACTGTGTAATGCTTATAAGAACAACACAGAGATATCGGTGCTGTAACATGGCCTAGTGATGAGCAGAGGAATCTCCACATTGTATCCACCTTATTTTTGGCGGCCATTTTTGCCTGATCTAGCTGATGGGTGCTTCTTCCGGTGTGATCCTCCCAGCCTTGTTGCTGACAGCTTGACACCCGTCTGGGCGAACGGAGCAAATCACTAATCAGGTCCAGCTTGGCAAAAATCTCGTCGATAAATATCTCTTTAAGAGCGCAGTGCATTGATTCATGGGTAATCGTGGCTAATATTAGCCGCTAGTTAGTTATGTTACATGGCAGTAAAACGCCACTGAATGACCAAATTGATATAACTTTTAACCATTTCGGGCACAACCGTTTCCATACGGACCCATCAGCGTTGGTTAGTTGTTTATAACGTGGTTGGCTATATTTCTAACGTTCTATCTATCTCTGCACACTGAGAATACTGGGAGGCGGGCCATAGCATCTCTGTCGATGATTTGATTCGACAGTTCTGGGCACTGGCGTTGGCGTTGGCTAGTGTCCTCTAGTAAGAGAGTGGCGTCAGCGGAGGACCAAAATGCAAGAATCATTAGCCAATGAACAGCCAGGAATGGGTCTCGCGCTACTTTTGCATGCTAAAATAAAGCAGATAATGTACAGTTTGATTCATTTCAAGGGATGAAAAACCCTTTCAAAGTACAACACTGTCTATTTTGATGCAACTCGACAGTGCTGCTTTTTTTACTGAAGAGTTCCACTTTCTACTTCCTGGAAAAAAACTGGTCCATTGGAGTGAATGGAGATGTCAGAACTCTTCTATTATACGGCTCTGGCGTTGGCCAATCCTGGCGTGTTCCACCGCCAAATCGATTGTCTTCTGGTGCAAAGCGAGTGGCTTCTAGGACGAACAGGCTCTCTGAGCCTCGCGCCACTAACGTTATTTTAGAGCAGCGCAGTAAATACAATATTCCTGGAACGCGAGTTTAACTTAACAGTTACATGTCCTCTGCATTCTACATAAAATTAAGATATTACGGGTTGTTTTATTTGGTATGTTACATACTTATTGGCCAAGTTATGTTCAATTCAGCCAGGGTACAAGAGACTGAGTGTAGGCAGCCATCTTTTCAAATCAAGTAGAATACATTAGGAAATGGCAAGCTGCAACAATGAGTCACGTTAAACCGGACCTTGTACGCACAATTATTTTTTACAGTGGGGCATTCAAAAATAAGGTGGATATTAGAGATAGATGAGTAAAAGAAAGCAACATGCAATTTAACTGAAGAAGAGTGGTATAATATTTGTAAAATACAACAAACAACCCCCAGCTCCAGGAAGTGTTTTGCTGGAAAAACATATAGATTCTTTATTACTCCCAAGCCAAAAAGTACATTTTCAGACTATATGGGGAGAGAAATGTAGATCCTCCATTAAGAAGTGGCTGAGAGAGGGTCAGTCCTGCGGCCACCTATAGTCATTGGTGTGGCCTCATATACTGTTTCTTTCTGTGCTGTTATTTATTTTTTACCATTTGCCAATGTGTGATTTTAGTGGATTGCTATCTACCTCTATGTTCTATTTTTACTGTTATGCGCATTGTATATGTTGTATCTTGCTAATAGTAAGTATCATTTTTTGTCATGTATCTTGATTGTTTAGACATTAAGATTTTCCTTTAATTGCTGTATTTGATATGTACTGTGTGCGCTCAGGACTCTGTGTGCCCAGGGACTACAGATGCAAATTAGCTTTTAGCTATCTCTGGTGCAATATATTTATTGTGTACTGTCCCTGCTTCAATAAACGATAAAGATAAAGATAAAGATCACACCCATGTTTTCTGGGAATGCGAGAAAATTGTAGGTGTGAAAATAATACAATAAAATAAACTAGAACAACCGCACCGCGGACATATGCCTCCGCCAACAAGTGAGCAGTCGACATGCATGTCTGTCCAGACAGACTTTGACGTTTGAGCCAAATGTGAAGAAATTTCGTCATGGTGTTATTGAGATATGGTGTTACCGAGCTTGAAAATTGCATTTGTGAGGTCACAGTGACCTTGACCTTTGATCACCAAAATCGAATCAGTTCATCCTTGCATCCAAGTCGACGTTTGAGCCAAATTGGAAGAATTCCCGGCAAGCCGTTCCTGAGATATCGCGTTAACGAACTTGGGAATGACGTTCATGAGGTCACAGTGACCTTGAACTTTGACCTCTGACCACCAAAATCGAATCAGTTCATCCTTGAGTCCAAGTCGACGTTTGAGGCAAATTTGATGAAATTCCGTCAACGTGCTCCTCAGATATCGCGTTAATGAACATCGGACGGACGTACGGACAGATGGAGGGACAACCCGAATCCATAATGCCTCCGGCCTAGCTGGAGGCATAATAAAACAAATTAAAATCAACAACATTTCTCTGGCATTTCTACTTTTTTGCTGCAACGAAAACGTACCGAACGGTGACACCACTGCGTCGTATCGAACTGAAAAGTGAATTTTGTGAACCGTTTGACCCCTAAAAAATGTGGATCCCCCACCCCCCCCCCCGCATTGCAGCCTTGTACACAATTGGTCTAATTTGGTGCAACTACTTGGTTATGTCCCCCCCACTGCTGAGTGGAGTGGACACCAACAGCCAACGTTTCGCCATAAAATTATTTATGGCACTTATGCCACTTGCACTTCGAACGTAGTATGATATGATGAACAAAATCAAAACCATGCTGATACCAACAGCTTAGAGTCGACTAACATGCCATTCAGCGCATTAACCGAATGCACTGAACCCAGAACAACAGAGACCGGCGGGGGAAGCAGAGCGGAGACAGAAGACGGTGTCAGAGGATTAGAAGAAGAGGACAAACGAGAGGATAAAGGAGTGGATGGGAAAGCAGGAAATCCAAACTGGACAAGGGTCTCAGGGCTACTGAGGCTTATGCAACACTCTAGGGCCGAGGGCGGAGTGATACATCACACTCGCGTTCCTAAACTCACTCGCACACAATTGCTTAAAGGAACACTGTCAATTTTCAACCAGCTTTGTATCATTACAAAATCAGTAGTATATCAGAAAACTGTAAACAGCTTTGCTTTGCAGTCATTCATTTAGTTTGACAGTTATTGAGAGTTGATTTAACTTAAGTTGTGGACCAGTGATCTAATTCATGAACAAATGACATCACTGGTCCACAACTTGACTCAAATCAAGTCTCAATAACTGTCAAACTAAATGAATGACCCCAAAACAGTTTGCAGTTTTTGGATCTACTACTGATTTTGTAATGATACACAACTGGTTGAAAATCATCACAGTGTTCCTTTAAATGTTGCATAACTTGCAATTTTACAACATGTTCACTTGGAAACTCCTACGCACCTACTGTATGCACGCCCACATTAACATGCAAATGCCAGAGAATCCTGCTAGATCGAGGAACAATAATTGCAAATATACACAGAGAAAGAGGGGGGCTTGTGGGGTGTGTTTGCAATGCGCGTTTCAGTTTGAGGTGTGTGTGTGTGTGTGTGTGTGTGTGTGTGTGTGTGTCGGCCCCTCCTCTGCCCTGGGTTTTGGATGAGGGAGAAAAGGGTTCTGCTGACACAGCAAGCGAGCAGAGGGCTGGCCTGTGGCTCTTCACCCAGCATGCATTTCTGCCTTCTGTTTACGTTACATAAGAGCAGCAGAGCTAGTCAATACAAACAGTTCGATCTCAGGTGTTGTATTCTCCAAATATAAGTTGCGCATTACAACATGAACATGGTTTCTTGCATATGCAAAGGCACAAAACAAGCAAGTGTGCATTCAATTATTTATCATAGTTTATTGTAGTTGAATGGCCAGAGCTTACCTCTTTAATGAGATGTTTGACAGGTCGAAGGCCTCCGCCCACGCCCCACACATTATCTAGTCGAACTATCTCTTTCTTCATGGTCAGCAGCACTGCAGCGCGGTCTAAAGCCGCCCTGGAGAAAGAAGCAGAAGCACAAACACTTTGACCATTTCAACGGTATCTGTTAACCCGCAGCGTGATGCATGGGTGATGAAGTAAGCTATTCATCTTGAAAGAGATGCTTCTTCAATTCAAAGCGAGGAGAGGAAACTGAAGAGCCTCCCTGTAGTGCTGGTCAGGTAAACAGGTCTGGAGAAGGAACAGCCATTTGACAAGCGCCACTGAAAGGCAACAGCTGGCCCTGCTAACAGGGACAAATGCTCGCTTCCTTATCTGGAGATTCTGAAAATGATTACCTGATTGTAAAATCAACGAGGAGATTTTGGGCTTGCCTTAGCCTAAAGAAACATAACCTAAACCAAATGACATAGCAATTGCATTTAAGGCTGTTTTCTCAATTATTCTTCATCAATCAGCAGCCATCTTATTGACATGTTTAACTTTGAGTCTGGGCTCACCTGGCATGGTCACAGTCCACTTTGCCCTTGTAGCGGTCCAGGAAAGCCATGGAGAGGACATGGTCTGCTATTGCTCTGGCTATAAACTGGCCCAACATCTGAGACACGAAAGAAAACTGATTATATCCTTAAAACGTGCGCGTGTTCACACTTCTTTTTAACGGCAATGTATAAAGCAATATGCCAACAGGCAGGTTTGGTGCATTTGGATTTGGCTGTCCTTTACTTCATCCTCTAGTCTAATCCACTGATCACAGAAATCCATATTTTAAATGGCGCGCCCTTTCAATGAACACTGAAAATCATACGCCGTTTGTTAAATTACTTCCTTTAAGAGCACTTTCATTTCTGAGCCAACCATTACATATGATCCCGCTGATGCATATTTTGCAGTCCTTAAGATGACAAGAATATATATTTATGACACAAATAAGTAATGTATCCTTTGATCGCCCTTTTCTTAGGTCTATTACAGGAACGTTTCAAGGAACTGCTCTAAATATGTGAAAGCACTCTTTGAATTTGAGTTACATCTAAGGCCGGAGACACATTTCACAACTTTTAGACCAATTATGCTATAGCCACGATTTGGCCATCCAGACTGAGTGCTAAGATCAGACCAAGTCCATTCTAGACCCTCCACTCCTGTAGTACAAGCGGGTCAATGACAATGGCTAATGAGACTGTTCAGTCCTGTAGCCAGCCTTATGTATAGGGTTGGGTAGCAAAATCCAGTACCACTTTGGTGCCGGTACCTTTACAACCAATACTAGACCGGGACCAAATTGCAACGCAGAATTAGGTGCCTCATTTAGGTGCCATGCCCGAGCTGCTGAGTGAAATAGCCGCCCTCTGGTGTTCTGAAACCGCCGCTGCACGCACCTTCACTAACATTATCATTTGGAGCGCGCCGCTTGAAATCTCTTTAAATTAAAAAAAATCCACTACTTTAAATAAATAAAAAGTCATGGGTTCAGGCACTGGTACCGTTTTAAAAACATCATTTTAGCACCGGTATTGAGAAAACTATACCCATCCCTACTTATGTGTACAACACAAGTCATAAATTTAATCTGGTGTCTAATAAACACTAATTTCCCCTCTGCTGATGGGGTGTACCTGTGGAGCCTCGGGCGTGTCCAGTATGAGGTCTGGCAGCTCTTTGAGCATCTTGTCGAAGGCGCGGGCCATGTCTGCTTGTGACATCACCTTGACCGACAGGTCGGACAGCAGGCGGGAAGTCAGCTCTCTGTGGCTGGCCTTGCCTTCCAGGGACAGCGACACGGCACAGGAGGAGAACTCATACTTATTGGCACCCAGGTTCAGCTCCTTCAGCAACATCTGAAAAATGACCACGGAATGAAGATTAAGGATTCTTTTTTCCACCAGGCAGTTGTGAAGGCGATTTAACGGATGTTGACCTGGAAATGCATGGTGCATTTCCTTACCTTACATAAGGATATGGAATGTTTTATTTATTTGTAAGGGACTGTGTACAAGCTTGACAAATGTGTACAGAAGTACTGAGCCTACAACCACTGGGTCCTACAAATATCCACACTTTCCCAGTGATCTGTACTGTACATGTGACTTCTCCATTACTTCCTTCATGCAGATTCATTTACCTGGACCTCTTTTGTGTCTCCATGCTCAAAGTACTCCTGTACAATTGGGTTGACCGTTTTTTCCAGTTCCTTCTCATCCAGCTCTGGTACAACTGTTGCATAAACTGTGTCCCCCTTAGAAAGAACACATGTAGAACATTCAAGGAACATCTACAGACAATGCACATGAACGATCATGATCACACACACACACACACACACACATCCTGAAAGTTATCCAATAATCTTATACATTCCTCAACTTCACACAAATATTTAACATTTCTCACGTCATCTTCACTTCCACACCGTCAATTGAATTTTAATCATCACCACCATCATCATCATGTTCATCATCCCTTACCAAGAGCTTCGTGATTGAATCATCAATATTTCGATTAGAGCTGCCGACCATCATCGTATGACCAGAAAACTCAATTTACATCGTCAAAGCTCTCAAATAAATACGCAAGCAACATTTGTTTAAAATAACAATTTGGGGCGATAGCGGACGCCTTTTTTGAGAGGGAAACATAAATCTTCATTATAAACAAATAACTGACCTGTTTTAGTCTTTTGAGCCCTTCATCACACTATCTTTGAATGAGCACAAATTCAATCATATTGCAACGTAATTATGAAACAAACAACAAATCATGTGACCCAACTGATATACTAAATATCGGCCACTGTAATTGGTGAACAGCCCACTTTTTTGCAAACAGCCGATTGCAGTCAACAGGGCCGATACCGATATACCGTCGATATATCGGTGCATCCCTACTAAAAATATTTTGGCCAAATAACAGAATCGAATACAGAGTGAACAAGCACAAATACATTTTACTCCGAATCGCTTCAGAAATAGTTAATAGCGCTGATCAACAACTGTACCATTGTATGTCCCCTATATATTTGTGAATGTCAAATGATGGCCGATTCAAGATCATACGTTTCCTGTCTGCATCTCTCAATGTCAACAGTGCCAGCCCAAACTGGTCCAACTCACTTTTCAGGTGAGGTTTTTGCCAGACCTGGAAAGAACAATAGCAAGCACGGATGGAAGAATAGCCTTGGAACTGATTGAACACACAACACTTTGGAGATCCTACAAACTATAATAGGAGAAGGAGTGTTTTGGCTCATTTGAGAGAAGAGCTGGTTTCCTCCATAGGAGGACCATAGAGTTCTCCATAGAGAACTCAAAAGAGTTCGAGCCCAAGTTCATAGAACAGGGAAAATATGAGTATAGAGAAGGATTTAGGCCAGCAGTCCAAAGACATGGCACAATATCAATCACCTGTACCAAGAAACACTTCTGCACACATTCTCTCAAGGGGTCAAAGAGAAGGAAAGGGAGGGGTTTGTAAGGATGCTATAGTTCCATATGCAGTGCTAGTGACCTTTAAATTTAAGTTTTATTTTGAAGTTTGGTCTTTTGGTCCCAGGCCTCTGTGTAGTGTGTCGAGGTAAAGGCTCTCGCCTACCACCGCAGAGACCCGGGTTCAATTCCCGGCAGCAATTGCAGGTGGGAAGCTGGTGGGATATGTGTTCTGGTCACTGCACTAGCGCCTCCTCTAGTAGGTCGGGGGGGCGCCTGTTCGGGGGGGGAGATGTACTGGGGGGAATAGCATGATCCTCCCATGTGCTACTCTTGCTGGTGAAACTCCTCGCTGTCAGTTGAAAAGAAGTGGCTGGCGACTGCACATGTATTGGAGGAAGCATGGGCTAAACTACAACTCTCCCCAGATCGGCAGAGGGGGGGGGTGGAGCAACGACCGTACAATTGGGGAGAAAAATACGGGGGGAAAGACTTGATATAAAAAGTGGAAAAAAGGTTTTGTAATTTCCCCAAGAAGAAGATTGGCTGTTACCATTTCACCACCCAGAGCACTCTGTGGAAGCCCTGCACTGATTCAATATGCTACTGTCTGGACACGTGCAGTCAGAGTGTGTCTTTTTCTGTGGCAACTTGTCCCTAGTTACTCTCCACCACACTGCTATCATTCCCATTCAGTGGCGTTTCTACACCGGTCCTCAAGGCCAAATGACACTGGCTTGTCTGAGTTTCCCCCAATCCCTTATCAACTGGGACAGTTGCCTCGACAGAAGCGCCATTCCCATTGCCCCAGTCTGCGTCAGTGTCACGCACCAAGCGCTTGCTTGATAACAGGGTTAAAGGTTGAAAATACTGTCGATTGTGATGGGACGGAGCCACCTGGATCAAAAGAGAATCTGACACACCTGCTGTAAATGTGCTTTGGCCAATTCCTATGGACTTTGGCACAAGAGAATCGAATCTAGGATCTCCAAACGGATAACATGATTACACGGCTAATTCAATACAAGCTCTAAAAACTATTTGTTCCCAGTGCTCTAATCAAATATACAGCATTAAATTGAACTGTCCATGAGCAATTCTTCGATAGTGGAGGACAATTGTTTTATCCAACACACTACCATTGAATTCAACACAGTGGACAATGCATTGTGTGATTCATCAGAAGAACGGGCAGACATATGCTTGTTGTCTGTACGCAGACAATCAGCTTGTTCAGAGGGTAAAGCCTCTGTTACATCCAGCGTGTCGCGGCCACAGCTCCTCCACCATCCGTGTGTCTGTTAGCCACACGAGACTGCCATCACTGAATAATTGTGTGACTGCGATTGTATGAGCCAACCGCAATTTATTGTGTATAACTGCGATCACCGTTGTGTTCATAATTTTTACCCTAAGAATTTTCTCTCTTTAACATAATGACAATTTAAAAAAAAATTATATCCCAGGGGCGTCTGGGTAGTGTCGAGGTAAAAGCACTCGCCTACCGCCGTGGAGACCCGGGTTCAATTCCTGGCAGCATGTGTAAAACCACTTTGCAAGAAAGATTTAATGAACTGATCTCAATGAGCTGGGTTATTGTAAGGGGTGTGTCCCAAGTCATCCAGATAAACATGTAAACAGACACATACTCATGTGCAACCAGTTTTAAATGCACAGTCTCCCACACTCACTCACCTGAGAAGATTCATCATAGTTGGGGTCCTTTAAGTCTGGCTCCTCGACCTCGTAGACCATCCCCGCAGCCCCCCACACTCCCTTACCACCCGCCCCACCTGGGAGACACAAAGTGACACAAAATGTGAGGCCACGCGTGAGGGACATGGGCAAACAAAGAGCACAAAGCTTGGTCTTTGCTGGACCAACACTGACGTAGCTCCAAAACCCACCTTTTTTGGGTAGGCCCCGGCCTTTGCCAGTCCTGGACTTGCGGTCGTTGGCGTTGACTTTCCCCTTGGGACTGTGTGGATCGCCCCCCGCCAACTCCCCCGATTCGGAAATCGAGTCGCTGGTGGAATTGCGGGACGAGGTCCTGCGCAGGCGACGCTTAGCTTTCGCTTTGAGCCGTGCCTCGTGGAGGGCTTTCTCCTGGGGCGTCCAGTTGCCGTTGACCTCCGCCTCCAGCAGCCCGTCCTCGTCACTATAGGGACGCTCGTCATTGGCCTGGCTGCCGTCAAAGGAGAACGTCCCTGTGATCGGACAAATGGAAAAGGTTGATCACAGTTCATGATGTGTCCAGTTACGTGGATACGGAAAATTATTCGTCTCCTTTACCTCCTTTGCTATTGTACTTTCAAAAATATATATGTATAAGAGCTGATGCTCGAAACGTCACGCAAATAAAACTTCAAACGGGAGCTCTTTTGGTGTGCGGATCTCTTAAGCCTTAAGAGAAAAAATATACCTTAAGACTTAAGGTATATTTTTTTGGATCCAGCACGCAGCCCAGTGAGCAATGTGATGTGCGTGCCTTTACTATTTTTCTTTCTTGTGGTGATGAGACATTACTGTACATTCTGTCGGAACAGTGTAGGAAAGAAGCCAGGGGCCAGGGCAAAAATGCAACAAGAAATCTCAGAATGCCAACAAAAACCGTGATCTAGGGGCAAAAATTTACCCCAAAAGATTGTCATTTTATTTTCATTCTATTAATTTAATTTCCATCTCTTAAAGATTATTTTTTGGGCATTTCGCCTTCATTTATTTTTTATATAGGACAGTAGGCAGACAGGAAAGGTGGGGAGAGAGAGAGGGGATGACCTGCGGCAAAGGACCGCAGGTCGGATTCGAACTCGGGTCGGCCGTGCGAAGGGCCCGAGCCTTCGCCGTGGTATGCGTGCTACCAGGTGAGCTACCAGGACGCACACCATTTCAATCTCTTAAGGTATATTTTTTGATCCAGCACCCAGCCCAGTAACCCAAAAGATTTTAGTCATTTTACTTTCCTTCAATTAATTTAATTTCCATTTCCATCTCTAACGCAAGCTGGTTGCCAGAAGATGATGAAGAACACACTCACACAAACAGCTGTGTTGTTCACACTACGCTTTAGCAACTTCAGGGTTGCCACAGTTACTTTCCAGACATGTGGCAACCATGAACTTTATACACTAGTTTTAAAAGTGCCTCAAGATTTTGTAAATGCCCCCATTTTTTTGTGACAGTGGGGGAAAAAGTTGCCTCCAAAATATGTTTTAAATTTCCTACACTGTGTAGGAATACAGCTCAAAAAATATGTATACATAGAAACAATATTACAAACGATCTAAAAAAATATATATATTAATTGGATAAAGTAGAAATAGATAAATCTCCATTAAAGATGAATGTTGATTCCATATCCAAATAAACTGAAATCTTGAGGAAAAAATAACCCCAGATGGTGTCAGAGGAATTCATACCTTCTCATCTATTGGTGTACCGTTTTCAGAATTACGCAATTTTTAGAAACTCCTACACAATGTCTCAAAACTGCAGTGGGCTGAATCTTTATGCAGATTCGACTGCTAATTGAGCACAGAGCTGGAGCCATACGTCTAACAAGGTAAATGTTGTATTATGTAGGACAAGCTTATTACACCACGTCAGAAAATGTGTGAACAACAGCAGCTGGTGAATAGGGTTCGTTTATCTGCCTTTGAAAGGGGATGCATTGTGGTGATACTGATAAGACAGCCCTTACAATGTTTCTGTTGATACCTGATCTGAAAAGATATGACAAGAAGACGTGGTCATTCACAGATGGTGGCAACAATATAGTGGAGGTGTCGCAGCAGTTTGAGTCTTCTCTCTTAAGACTGTGCAGCCTAGATTTAGTTGCACTGTGGTAAGTTACTCCATATAGTGTATATACAGTAGCCCAAACGGCACTCCCCAATGTATGACAGCCGAGACTATATAATATCAATTTCTGCATGTGAAGCCAAAGGTCACACAACCACCCAACACAACACGTAACACAACGTAATGCTATATTATTCTGTGTTAAGAGAAATGTCTAGGAAAGCAAATTGCCCGCAAAGTTCATCTTGCTTCTTCTAGGTATGGAGGAAGAGACACAACAACAACAACAACAACAACAAAGGGGAGTGGCGTGTAACTGTACATGGGAGGCGGAGGGCAGCGGAGGGGAACACATGGTGGAGAAACGCTGACAGCAGTTTGTTTTCTCCCTCCTCCCTCTCGCGCTCCGTACGAGCCACAGTAGACCTGACTACATATGGCAGTGTTGGGGGGCCGCGCCCGCTCGGGCGGTCACATGAGCGGGACCGGAGGAGATTTGGAAGGCAGAGTAGGAATCTCTGAGGGTGTAATGAATACTCAGGGTGGCTTCTGCAACGCCTAAATGCCAGTGTGAGAAGTTATGGCCCTATAGATTACAGGACATGCAGACATGGTGGAGTGGGAGGACGGGGGGAAAATGTCCAAGCCGCAGAGCCAAGTTGCCAACCTGACAGGCCTGGCTCTCTGGGAAAGAGTGCCTGAAAAACACTGGCCCTGTAAACGATCAGATAATCAAAACTGGTTATCCTGTGTAAATATCACACCTCTCTGGCACAGCAAAAACAATCCGTGACCCACTTTCAAGTTACACTAAAAAAGGCAGAAATACTGGATTACAAAATGTTTAATGGAACAAACAGAAGGGCCTCCTGTACTGTACATGTATGTGAGGTATGTGAGGAAGGTAAGCACAACTCGCTCACTTTAAACTGCTGTAACGGCAGCACCACGCCCATGTCCTGCAAAATCGGTAAACACCAGCCCCACGTGTCACCTCCTCCTTCAGCCCCTCCTCTTTCCCTCATGTAGGCTACAGGCCCCGCCACAGGCAGTAAATCAGGAACTAACCAATGGCAGCGAGCCAAACACACAAGCGGCCAATTGGAAACGGCAGAAAAGGAGAGGGCAGGAAAAGTTGGGGCGGCTCGCCAGCGCAAGGGTTGCAAAAGGAGCACAACAAAAATGCAGCCTACCTTTGCCAACGAGCGAACACAACTCTTTAACCCCGGTGACGCCGTGTGCCTCGCCACCTCCGTAACACAGCGCTCGCTGAGGGACGTGGGCTCATTGTAAGCACGTGGAGGAGGAACTGAAACTTCTGAAAGACTTTTCTGCTCTTCACCCTCGTTAAAGATTTGTTCTAGAATGGTTAGGTCTGTGTGTCTGTGCAGTTCTCATTGTGCAGCTGAAGCCATCACCGCTGTCCCCTTCTGCTCTGTCTTTAAGCCTGAAATCCCACCAAAACACAGACCCAAAGGCTTACCGAAGCCCACAACGTTAAAACACTATCATAATGGATCTCCTAACCTCCCCCACACAAACACAGGAGCCACATGCTCCCACAGTTTGTGTGTAGATGACCTTTGCAGTTGACCACAGCCAGCAAACCTGAGTAACAGTATGAAGACGTTCAGTCTAGGTGCAGATAGAAGATTGCTATGAGTGAACAGAAGGGGGTCAGTAGAGCAAACTTTCAACAGAGCTCCCGAGGGACTGACCCGTTGAAAATGGTGGTCACTCAGGTGACAATCTACTGGAGGGATCAGTCTCTCTCTCTCTCTTCACATACACACACAAAATGTCATAATTTTTAAGTAAAGACATGTGTGATGTCCTAAACAAACAGCCAAAGAAGAGGCAGGCTACATAATGATATGAAAGGGGGGGGGGGGCATGCATGGTGTGGTGATTAGCTAATGAGGGGAGGAAGGGGTGTGGTGGGTGTGACTGTACCCAGGGGTTCAACTGTCATTTCTTATAATGCAAAGAGACCCGGGGCAAAATTACACGTGGCATGGGAGTACAATTTGAAACAGGCTTGGGACATGCTCCACGATTTCCAACTAAAGTGACCAAGCTAAGCTAAGCTTCTTCTTTTTTAAATCTGTGCATAAAATAGCCCTAACCTGTGTGCATAAATGGATGTGTGTGTTTAAAAATACAACAGCAACAACAGAAAGTGGACTGGGGGGTTGACACAAAAGTTAGGCCTACCTAGCTTTGCTTCATGTGTTGAGCCGCATAAAATTAATAACTTGGGTCGACAGAGGGGCATGTAGATGTGCTGCTGACTGTTCTGCTTGACTCCCCCTGTGCAACAGCTGCAGTCCAACAACACAGATAGAGTGCAAGGGTAGTTGTATATAAAAGATTAGAGCTGATGTATGAGCCAGTTGGTCAATGGTCTGATACGCTTTTTTCCACCCAGATAAAAATTGACCCATATACGGTATTCACTGATGTATTGTGAAGCACTACTAGTGTATCCAAGTATGGTTTGTTTGGTTCCTTAGTGGATGTTGTGCATGGATTTGAGAGGGGTGGGGGGTGCGTTTAACAAAAGACCATAACGTTACATTATGTGCACTCAGCAGGCCATGACGTGATCAGGCTTGACATGTATGGCTATCATGGGTGCACTCCGTGATGCTCTTATGCCTATATTTATCCAAGGAGTGATATAAAGACTAAGACAAACAGGTAGAACCCTACGCTGGTATTAGCATGTATTCCTCAATTACTGCAACAGAACACCCATCAGAGAGAGCTGTGCCACTCAAAACCTCAGCCACCCCTGAAGCCAAATGGATCAGTGTGAAGCAACAGATGGACATTTCAGTCTTCGAAGCATGTGGATAATTGATTAGCTAATATCCACACACCCAATAAAACTATTACATTTGCTTGCAATGCATCGGCCACTTCAGCTACAGTATTATAAGGGTTTTAGTTATCCATTCCACGCTGCTGTGCGAGCTCAGTGGACTAGCTAGTCAATAATGTAACGTGTTGTTGTTTCCCCCTTTTTTCCAACTCACACAATGGAGGCTTTGACAGTGTGCGATCACCACATCAACAGCGCTGCTTGATTGAGCGTGGCTGACCCTTCTTGAGAAAAGGCCTGTGAAGTTCATAATGTATTCACTTGACAAGCCTTTCCTTTATTATGATAAATCAGCACAGTCAGATGTTTTGGCGTACCAACAATAAACCTGTAGAACTGTACTATTAATCATATTCTAGGGGGGCAGAGCATGGCATCTCACACACACTATCATTGTCTGCATGCAGCATGCACTTATTTATGCATATTTTCAGAGTAAACAAATATCAGCAAAAACACATATTAGCATGCTATTACAGTTATGAAACCGTAAATGCAACCAAAACCTCAGCTCATGCTGAATGGCTGGGTGGTTACTGCACTATTATGGCTAATACTTATGTAACCTTTAAATACAGAAGCACGTTAAGATTATGTAAGGCATTTCTATTGGTTCTTAGTAAGCTATACATGTCGACGTCATCGCCAGGCTGAATGGCCACAGTAAACAATAATAGCACTGTGCACGGTGCAACGTTAGCTGGATGCAAACAGGAGCACTGCGAGATGGACTGACTGGATGCATAGTTGCATACTGAGTGCAATGCATCTTCCATCTTCTCACAATGTTAAAACTGGCCGAGGAGATATACTGAAAGCTTCTGGCTTAACGTTATAAAAAAAAGTGTGCTGGGGGGGGTGGGGGCGTGGTACACAGAATGCACGACATGTAAAGCTAAAGCCTACATTTACAGACAAGGCTGTCACAAAGTCTTGATAACTACGATATAGGGGAATAAATGAATAAATCACATTGCAAATTAAGTCTATCGTGCGTGCTTGCAGCTGCGACCGACAGTGTACCATGCAGTGTACCCAAACACTTGCCAAAGCGGAAGTGAGCAGGGTGGCTTCGACCAATCAGAAGCGCGAAAGGGTTAAAACGCTGAGCAGATTCAGACAAACAACACGTATCAAAGCGCTCAAGCAAAAATGTGCACGATGTTTAGGTCGGTGCTCGTTTTGCACGTCGAATTTGACGAGCTGTGTGTGTCTCTGAAATGCGAGTGTGACGTTGCACGAGTGTTTGTTGGGGTCCTTTGCTCGTCCGGAGCACATGGTGGAGCATGGCTGCTACTGCAGCCCAGCCCCGTGCAGGCAGGGACAATGGATCACGGAGGGCACACACACAGGAGAGCCAATTCCACACATTCAAGCCACAGTTTGCCCCCCCAGTTGCTTGCTCAAATGCAACACAACATCTGGCAATTGGCGCACTTCCTGAATCCACTCACCGTCGTGTTTCGGAGCGGTGGCCCATGTCTCCACTTCGGTCGCCATGGCGCTCTGGAAATGCTTGTTTTACCGATTAAAATCGTCGCCGTGCGCTCTCCCGAGGTGGCCGCAAATCCTCAAAAGCGTGCAGCAGAGTGGGCGTCAATCAAACAGCGTTTCTACTGTTACCTTGTCGTTTGACAAACAGCACGTGCTGGAAAATACCTCGAGTCCCCCTTGCCTTTTCCCCTCTGTTAGCCTAATATCTCGTGCAGAATGTGTTCAGCTCTAGAGGAAAACACAGACTGATGAAATGCAAATACGAATGAATAGAAAACAAGCAATGTAAAGAGTAACTGAAGACTATCGCACTCTTCTCAGAAGGTTTTCTGAAAAGAGAAGACAAGCTTGGTGGAAATTCGCTAACTAGTCAGAGAGCATTTCAACGAGCAGCCTGCTGCAAGATAAACAAAGTCTGTTTTTAACTTTGGAAGGAGCGAGCAGACAGTCACGTGGAGAAAACGCGCATGGGGAGTGGTCAGAAGAGGGGGTGGGTACTGGTCGTGTCTGACCAATCACAGAGCAGGAACAAAAAACAACATTGCCAGCACAACTTTGTGAAACAACAAAGTGTACACAGTCATACAGTGCCTCAAATTTGTATAGATATGAGCATAATATAGAAACACAATATACTATAGAATACTAAAGTAATAATAATGTAAACCCCCCAAAAAAAAAAAAAAAAATCAAAACCATATCAGAATTCCCAGACACTCACTACCCCAACCCTCTCATAATCTCTTATCATTTAGTAGCAGCAGCATTATTTTATTTTATGTTTTACATTTATAGAGACAAAACTGTAGGCCTAACTGTGTTAGCTAACTAGCTAGCAACTAAAAACAATAAAAACAGAATATCATATGAGTATGTGAATTATTCATATATTTTCTACCCCAACGTTAAATAAATCACTCTGATATTACTATAACATGTCTTCAGGGACTAGGTTTACAGCAACGTTTGTTTAGCAGGCTGTGATCCTTTAAAATGTATCATGGATCTCTAGTGTGTGTGTGTGTGTGTGTGTGTGTGTGTGTGTGTGTGTGTGTGTGTGTGTGTGTGTGTGTGTGTGTGTGTGTGTGTGAGAGAGAGAGAGAGAGAGAGAGAGAGAAAAGAGAGAGAGAGACAGCTTGGGTTTCGTCGGGGTCAGGGGTCAAAACAGTGACCCGTACAGTCCTATAACCTCTTTAGACCTTGAGGATTAGCAGCACAGACCCTGGGTCCAGTCTGGCCATGTGTTGTTGTTGTGACCCAGTGCACCACTTACTCTGATAGAAACGTTTTACATTTGATGTATTTGTCTCAAATATGTATTTGAAGACACAAGGCCTCTGTTAACTTTCCCATATTAAAGTGTTTATTTCCACAGCTGTCTATTGTTTTTTGGATTAAGAGCGAGGTCCATGTCGATTGGCCAATGGATGGATGGAAAACTGTTGCTGGTTTTAGATGTTTGTGTTTCCCCCTGAATCCATCATGGAGCATCATCTCATCAGCCTTCTCCATTTTAAAATTGTGTGTTGGTGTCAAGATGGATATGGCCCTTACCCACTATAAACCCAGGTGAATTTTGATGATTTCAAAATGTTCTTCATGAGTCTATGTCCTGTGGACGGAGAAGTACATTTGTATTGTGCATGCAGAGAAAATACACTACATATTTTGGTTGTCCAGATTCACACCACCAGATGGTGTTGAAAGCCTACCACTGTGTGTTTGCTTGGTGACGGGTATGATCAGTGATCCATTGCCCTTGGTATTTACCAATATCAGCTAACTATCCATTCACTCCACTAAAATGGCTACAGATTTAGAAACTTCAATATTGGGGTCTTTCCATTCTTTTCCTCTTGGGTTTTCTCTACTGCATTATTTGCACCACAGGACCATAACACATACTGTACATGTAACACATAGGTAACACATACAAGGCTACCAGCCTTGTGCTAACTATCACGGGAGACGGGACAATAAATTGTTCCTAGTCTGTAGAATCACGAGATTCATGTCAAAGTCAGATAATGTTTGGGTATGACAGATGTATGACACATGTATGACTGTAGCCTAGGTAACAGTGCTAGTGTGGAAGACTGCTAAGAGAATGACTCAAATGTTGTCAAATATTGTCATTGCAGATACACAGTGCAGTCAGTTGGATGTTGACACTGATTTCAACTCGTGTTTTAATGTTTACTCTGAAAAAATTAACATGAAGCTTTCAGAGTGACCCCAGCATGATTCATTCCATGTCTCAGTGACACAAACCCATGAGTAGGTGTGTTAATATCATTCACTGCCTAAAAATGAGTGTTTCAAACCAGAATATTGTCTAGATTTGTATAATGTCACAACAAAACATACTTGAGACGTATTGACATACTAGGATACTGATAGATTGTAATTGTCAAATAAATGCATGTTTCTATACAAAAACATAGACATTTAACTGTGTAGCACTCGGTAACATTTATTTTGACACAACATCCACAGTTTTTGTTGAATAAATTGAGGCAGATGTCCATATCCAACATGGTAGAAAACAACAATGAAAGATTGTGAAAAGAAATAAGAATTGGCAAAACTGAAGCGAATACAAAGCGTTCTGAAAAAGCACTAAGTTATGCAACCAAACAAGTACTTACAAGATGTGAGAGCATCTCATTATGAGGATTTCCATTAGAAATTACTATGCAATACACAGGGATACAAAATGAATGTGAAATTCATTATGAGATCATCTTAAAAATGTTTGGATATTAATATTGAGAAATATCATCATGTTAACAAATATCAACAACAATCAACTTTGGCCTCTTAATAAGCTTCAATGATTTAACAGCACGACAATACGGTTGACTCTCACACATGCGTACTACACAGATAAGAGCTGCAATTCGAATTGTACAATAAGATCCCCCCAAAGAACACTATATATGTTGTAATAATACTCATCTGATCTACTCCACTTACAATCACATATAGATACTGCTATAGATTCTGCCGTCTTTCAACGGCCGGTGCAGGAGTAAAAGGAGAACATTTTGAGACCAGTCATGAGCTATCCTAAACTGATGTGGGCTCTATCTCTGTTTTTCAATTCTTCAACGCATCTCTTGGCATTACAAAATAAAGTCAGTACAAATATAGATTAAATACTATCTTGATAAGGAGAAGTAAACAGTCCTTTCCAGTCATAACTCAGCGAGGTAACAGTCTTATATCGGGCCTTGGTCTATAATGTAAATGAAGGCGGAGATTGGGAGTATATACACACACAAGTTGCTGACAAGGCAAGAGAGATTAAATTAGTTCCACACACCTCAGATCAGTTTGGCTTCTATCCTCACAAGGTGAAATCAGAGTTGGGCTAAGATCAGATCAGATCAGAGACCAGTTTGGTTTCTATCCTCACAAGGTGAAATCAGAGTTGGGCTAAGACCAGATCAGATCAGATCAGAGACCAGTTTGGTTTCTATCCTCACAAGGTGAAATCAGAGTTGGGCTAAGACCAGATCAGATCAGAGACCAGTTTGGTTTCTATCCTCACAAGGTGAAATCAGAGTTGGGCTAAGATCAGATCAGATCAGAGACCAGTTTGGTTTCTATCCTCACAAGGTGAAATCAGAGTTGGGCTAAGACCAGATCAGATCAGATCAAATCAGAGACCAGTTTGGTTTCTATCCCCACAAGGTGAAATCAGAGTTGGGCTAGGACCAGACCAGACCAGATCAAATCAGATCAGAGACCAGTTTGGTTTCTATCCTCACAAGTTGAAATCAGAGTTGGGGTAAGACCAGATCAGATCATCTGACTTTGCACTTGGGAGCAACCTTGAGCCCGAAAGGCCTTTCAAATGCTGTGTTGTGTACAATCAAGGGCCTTTGCCCAGCACAGGTTATGGATCAGTATTAAGAGGTAAAAGTCATTTTCACAACGTGTCATTTCCTATCAACCAGCGTTAAGGAAAAAGTGTGAATAATATGCTATTGCTAAATATCATTTTTGCAAGTCTCACATGTACTGTGTATATTTTATAAAGAGACTTCTGAAGTACTGCCAGAAAATCTTTGCCCATTTGGTATACAACTATACACAACTGACAGAAAACACACACACATAGCAGCAGTAAACGATAGTTTCCCTCCAGTCATCCTCTACTGAGAAGGCTCCGTCAGAACACTCTGTCACCTTTAAAATATGCCACTGCAGTGCACAAGACCTCTGAATGTCAAATCTGGTCTGAGGATGTCAAAGTGACATTCATAACCTAACCAAACTGCAACACACACCTGCTTGTACAACCGAGAACCCCCCCCCACACACACACACACACACACACAATCTGTTTTTGACAAATAACGATATAAAGATGAACGGAGGCAACACTTTCTGTCCACCTAATTGTAAATGAGCTGAAGGCTTGGGCTTTAGACATTATAAATGAGCTGAAGGCTTGGGCTTTAGACATTATAAATGAGCTGAAGGCTTGGGCTTTAGACATTATACCTCTGAACACTTGGACAGGGTTTGCACCGAGCCAAGGAAACAAGGAAGTCCTCATAGCAACAGTCTCTATCAAGTAGCCTCTAGTCTGCTCAGTGAATAGCAGACCTTTGTCTTACAATGTCTTACTAAAAAACACGATTTCAGACGGCAGCCCGTCTTTATTGTCACACTACTATAATTGGAGAGCTGTCTGTTTGTTGGAACACTGTTGCTCCGATCGCCCCCCAAAAGTTGGCAAAACACTTTTCAGGGGTCTGGAATGAATCTGGCGCAAAAAGAACTTGAAGAAAATCCACACATGGGGGGGGCAGTACAGCGATATTTTACGTTTTTGCGCCCTGGGACCATCTTCAAACGTTGTTGTCACTGGTCAGGTGATGATCTTCTGCATGTTTTTAGTGGGGGTTCATGCCAATGTTGTATGGAGGAACCCCAGGGGAGCACAGGTAGAACATGCAAACTCCACACAGAAAGGCCCTTTTGATGAGATAGCCCACCTGGACAGTAGGCACTGAAGAAATGGGGAGGATGGGGGGGGGGCATCCTCAGTGCCCACAGCGTCCCAGGAGGGAATCGAACCCAGGACCTTCTAGCTGTGAGGCGACAGCGCTACCACTGCCTCACCGCTGCTAAGGAACCTACAAGCAGGTCCTGACCATACTCTCAAGAACGGCACCCAGTGGTGGTGCAGATGATGGACAGGGTGGTTGAATTATGTAGGGACAAACAAGGTGAAAGGATGTTCCTGCCAAGAATTCCTCACCATGACAGACATGATGAGCTTCCCTTCACCTTTGTCAGACGGCAGTTCCCAATCAGATTGGCTTTCTCCTTTACCATCAACAAAGGTCAAAGGGCAAGAGAATGACTGAGTTGGCATCTACCTACCTCAGCCAGTGTTTGCTCATGGCCAGCTCTACACAGCCTTCTCCAGGGGAAAGCGAGCCAGCAGCGTGAAAGTACTTATTGAAGGTGATGAGGAGGGAATAACAGACAATAACTGCGCCCATGGCACATCATCTCCAGAGTCTCCAGCCTAGAAATCGAGCGCACACGATATTTCTAGTAATTACAAGAGAAAAAGCGAGACAAACATTTCAAATGAGATTTTCGACTTTCTCTCTTTCTTAACCTTGTTCTATGCCAAAGTTTGTTTGAGCCAATTCGCTGCATGGGGAGTAATGTGCAGAAACTACAGTATGTGTGTTTTATTCCCAGTAAGTACTGAGAGCAGAAGTGAGGCAGAGACAACTCAGTGATGGATACTGTACAACGGGGCATAGATTGGTAGACTATTTCACATAGAAAAACAGAATGAACCATAATACACAAGATCTTTGAGAAAAACAGTCCATCTCTAAGAAGTGACCGCGTGTCGAGCCACAGTAATAATCGCATAGGACTAAAGAAATCATTGTCATGGCTCTCCTTTTAAAGCACATACACTTGCACATTTAATATCAGATGATTGCAGAACTGGACCCAGACAGATATCAAATGATATCTTCGTTGTATGCTTTTATCGGTCAAAGCCCACACCTGACGGATTGCGTTGCCTTCCCGCGGTTTCGGAAGCTTTTCCAGAGGTTTCTGTTAAGGGTCATGCTATACAAGTTCTTGTTCGTAAACAATTTGGGTTTTTTGTTGCGATGCATAACCTTTACATTCAATATCAGTGATGAAGATTAGGTGTAAAGTTCCTGCCTCATAAAAACTCAACAGTCATAGAAGGAATCTGATTTAGATCGTGCCGCAAAAGGGCAACAAAGAACCCCTATCCAAAGTCAGTCTTTAATCATACAATAAATGCATTTAACAGTCTGGAAAAACAATTGACAATCATCAATACCATCATAAAGCTTTGTCACCCGCACACACATGTCATCAGTTTGCATTCCCTCTCATTGAGGGAGAAACAGAAGATACAAAGTATAAAAAAACACACAATTTGAATTATGTAGTCATATAGTCGTTTTTTTCCCCTCTCTCATTGATGCTTTCATTATTGCACCTGACAGTCAGAGGGGACTAGGCTGGTGAAAGTAAAAATACACCCAACAACGGAATTCTTCACTCGTTATTACCGTGATCTCGGACCGTCGGTTCAATATTTCTAAGCGCAAACTTTTTCGAAAAGTTAGAATCCACTCCACAGAACATGACTCTAATAATGTGATGTGATCGAGAGACACTTTCTGGAGCTGCTCCTTTCACAATGAATTGATCACTAACTTTATCTTGAATTCAATACACTCAAAGATCCCCCCTCCAAGCTTTTACAGTAAAGGGAGCAGTGACAAGGACTCGAACAATTATGTTACAGTCTACAAAATACCTCTCTTCAGTGTAGCAACTGAAGAAAATGTCAGATGATGATGACACACTCTCTTGTTTATCACTCTCTTGTTTATGTTACAGTAATAGACATTGATAGCATATATATATATATATATATATATATATATATATATATATATATATATATATATATATATATACATACACATATACATACACATATATATATATACACACTCACACACACACACACACACACACACACACACACACATATATATATACATGCGTATATACGCGTATATATATGCGTATATATGCGTGTGTGTGTGTGTGTGTGTGTGTGTGTGTGTGTGTGTGTGTGTGTGTATATACCGGTATATATATATATATATGTGTGTGTGTGTGTGTGTGTGTGTGTGTGTGTGTGTGTGTGTGTGTGTGTGTGTCACTCATAAGGTCTCGCTCCAAAATGCTATACAGCCATTTTGACAAAAATGTTACCTCATAAAGAGAGGTGAAGAGCAAAATGAAACAGGGATGTTGGGATGTTGACACTGTGCCAAAGACACAGCTGGGTTAGGTAAGTGTGTGTGTGTGTGTGTGTGTGTGTGTGTGTGTGTGTGTGTGTGTGTGTGTGTGTGTGTGTGTGTGTGTGTGTGTGTGTGTGCGTGTGCGAGTGCGTGTGCGTGTGCGTGCGTGTGTGTGTGTTTGAGTGTGCACTTGCAAGCTGACTTCACATGAAGCTGTTGCTTCTTACAGTGACTTCAGCAAAGGGAAGGAGAGGAGGGAGACAGAGAGAGCCAGAGCGATCCATGAGCCTTTTCCCCACCACACACTCTGGTCTGAAATAAATCTGTCTTCTCTCAAGCCAGGAACAAAACTAACTGACAACGTTGTGTTCTCTTCTAGTTCCTAATTAGAAACAGAACGAGATAGAAATCAACAAGAGGATCTACATATTTCCACCACTTGCTAGAAACTATACATACAACCGCCCAGGCTTCTGTTAGGTGATGTGGCCGCTCACCGGCTGCTAGTCTCGATCCACAGAGGATGCCGTTAAGCAACCGTAAACACCTCCACTCTGACTTTTACTCAGCTGAGGTTTTGACCGCTTCCCTCGTTGGATGACATCTCATTGGCTCACGAGGATTCCACAGTGATGATGGCCTCGCCCGCCTTCGGGACCACGGCGGGGGCAGACGGGGAGACGTGGCCTCGCTCCTCCGGGAGCGGGGACGGGCCGGCGGCCTGCGCTCGGAGGGAGCAGTCCAGGCTGTCGTGCAGCGAGTCCACCCCCTCTCCGACCGCCCCTTTCCCCCCGTCATCCGAGTGGCCCTTCTGCAGTTCCTCGCCCTCCTGCACCGCTCTCTTCACGTGGCAGCGACACACCTCGATGCCCGAGTCGCCCGTCAGCCGGCGATGGCGGAAGTGGTCCTCCTCCTCCTCTTCTTCCTCCTCTTCATCTTCTCGCCCCCCCTCCTCCTCCTTGTTCTCCTCGTCGCGGTGACGGCCACCAAAGGCGTCCACGTTGAAGGAGACGAGAGCCTGTTTAGGGGGAGACTGCCTTCGATCGCACAAGGAGGCCGCTTCCTCTCTCTGGACAGCCGTGGCGCCGAGCGGGTCGGACAGGACGCCATGACGGACTTGAGCGGAAGGGAGGGGAGAAGGGGAGAGGATGAGGGGGGAGAGCGTCAGGCGAGGAGGGTGCAGAGGACGGGAGGGATTGAGAGAGTGTAAAGGAAGAAAGAGGGATGAAGCGGAAGGCGAGACTCCTTCGTTAGAAGAGCATCTCTGTACGGGGATGACATCTGGAGCGGCGGTGGTGGCGGGGATGAGATCAGGTGGAGCTTGTGGGGAGGGTGTGGGCATAAAGGTGGCCCTGTCTAACGGAGTCCCAACCCTGGGTAAGACGGCCCGGTCGCCCCCCGCCTCGCTGGGGGTGGAGCGACGGCTGCTGTCGTACGTCTCGTCCGTCACCTGGACGGAGAAGGAGGTGCTGGAGGGGGAGGTGAGGGAGCAGGACTCGCAGGAGCAGCAGCTGGTGTAGTTGTCGGAGCTCTGGGAGGAGGTGAGGCCGCTGGGACCCGGGCCGGGCCCCAGGTAGGGGGGGCAGGGGTGGTGGTGGTGATGGTAGTGATGCGGGTAGGAGGAGCTCGGACCCCCCATGGCGCCTCCCCGCAGGGCGAAGACAGAGCTGTAAGGCGGAGGAGGGGTGCTGGGCTGGGCCGCCACCTCCTCGTAGGACGGCAGCTTGAAGGAAGCCAGGAAACCTATGGCGCAGGAAATATCGGCTCAGAAGGTGGAGTCTGTTATGTCTTGCACTCAACTGATTTACCGTACAGCTGCTTCACACAATTCAGGGTGTCTCTAAGTTTCAAATTATATTTTTAACGCCAGCTACAATTGAAATAAAGATGAAAATAAAAACTGTGGACCTAGTGCTAGTGAACAGTGCACAAAACAAAGTAAACTAGAACGTGTTTGTAAGACTGTAAGATCTCTGAAAATTAATTGAATTTGAGACAAGAACTGTTGTACTTAACTGTATTCAATTCCTTATAAGTTGAGATCATATGATTAGAGAGTATATTCACTTAGACAGTTGGAAAGTAGACAGACTTTTTAGGGCCTGGAGACACCCTAAAGTTAGACTGATTCATAGATTGATTGATTCAGATTTTCTTCCATTTTCTCCTACAATTGCCAATTCCCCTTGCTGTCCCAGTCATTGCTCCACCCCCTTTGCTGATTTGGGGAGAGCCGTAGACTACCACATGCTTCCCCCAATACATGTGAAGTCACCAGCCGCTGCTTTTCACCTGACAGCGAGGAGTTTCACCGGCAGGACATAGCATGTGGAAGGATCATGCAATCCCCCCAGTTCCCCTCCCCCCAAACAGGCGCCCCGACCGATCACAGGAGGCGCGAGTGCAGGACTCATACCCCACCGGCTTCCCACCTGCAGACATGGCCAATTGTGTCTGTAGGAATGTCTGACCAAGCCAGAAGTATACCGCTGCCTCTATCTCTATCTCTGCACTGCCCAGATAGATACCCCTATTTTTCCCCCTCAGAAATGGAAAAACATTTGAGATACAGAGCACTCTTTCAATATAGCCGTTTTCACACACGCACTTTATACCGGTAAATGACCAGAAAGCAGTGTAATGCCTTCATGTGTGAAAGTTGTTTTCCGGTATAAGCGTCATCGCGGACATATCACCAGTTTGGAGGTTGTCATAAGAAGTCTGCTTCATGTGTGGGCGTGCAGATTTCCCCCCTCCCCTCTCTGCTCGCTCTGGCCAGAGTCCTTCAGTCCTCCTCCAGTCAGCAGCCCAACAGGGACACAGACAGCGAAAACGGCAGCGGCTTGTGCTGAGAGTCTTGCAAGCCGCCCAACGCTTGTTGAGAAAGCAAATGCACGAAGCGAAATGTGGAAGTATTTTGCTTACGTACAGGTGAACGGATAAACATCGAACCATCCAGGCTATTTCTCTCAGACACGGATCCCAACTTCTTCAAATATTTCAGTTCAAAGACTGGTTAGCGAATGTGAAGGATACAACATACATGCCCTCTTAAGTCAAACGAGTGTGATTTATTGTGTGACAAGCAAACTTATTTCACCATCGGAGTTTTGCCGACCCCCAAAATAAGGACACGTCACTCCCCACCCGCTCTGCAGTGCCCCCCCCCCCGACCCCCCTCAAATACAGGTAATTTGACTGCTATATTAACACATGTGAGGTGTGAAGGGAAATTCCGGGAAATGGCCGATATTGATTTACAGGCAATGTTCCTGTACGCATGTGTGAAAACGGCTTGTGTTTCAAAGATAGTGATGTAAACCTACTGAGGTCCAGCATTGAGGCAGGGTAGTTGCAGGCCCCGTTGTAGGCGATCAGGTTGATCTCCCTCTGTCTCTGCTGCTGCTGGATCCGCAGCTTGGCCCGGCGGTGGCGGTAGGCACAGAAAAAACTGAAGAGGATCAGCACCGTCCACAGCAGCCAGAACCCTGCAGAGAACACACAGGAACCCAACTGTCAACATGATGAAGGAAACAACATGCTTGTTTTGGTCGTGCATTGCTTTCTACTTCCTTCTGAAGTCATCTCATAGGAACTTGCTAATTGTGCCATGAATACAAGCACTTAGTAAACCTCTGATCTTCTTAATGGTTGTCCATTGTCCAGTGCTGTGGCCCAAACCTTTGTGTGACTAAAGTCCCATTGAAATGACAAGTAATAGCCTCTGGTCTCTGTCTCTGTCTACACAGTGACACAGTGGAGACCTGATCAGTTGACTCACACCAGAGTTCATAGTAGTAGGTACAGCAGCCCGTCTCGCCGCAGCAGTGGCCCGTTTCACACAGGTAACCTGGGTTGTTGTTTATTCCAGGACAGTACTTGGGGCTGACTATAGGCTGCCTGCCAGAGCCCCCATGGAACTTCACCACCTAGTGGACAAAACACCACATTACAAAATAATAATCACACTACAACATTAGCAGTCATTTGTTGGGGAAAGTTGCCATTTCCCTTTGACAGTTGAGAGCATGTTTTATGGCAGCTACACCTTAAAGTGAAATCAAAGCAAATCTCACACCTTATTAACTGTGCCCATGTCAGCGGCCTTCTGAGAAACTGTCAGAGCGTCCTTCTGAGAAACCGTCACCTACAGTCAAATGCCAAATGAAAAGACTATGAATTTTACAGTTACACCTTAGTCATTAGGGAGTCATTGCAAGCAAGTGAAGCAAGTGAAAATTGAAACACACTTATTACATTTAATTGACAGATAATACAACAACAGAAAACATCCGTGCCTGCAGAGAAGGGACCAGATGAGCTCAGGCACTTGACGCAAATAAGCCAAAGAGGTTGCTAGGTCTGACTATTACGTGCATTACAATACTAACTAACTAACTAACCGCACACATGACAGTGATCTGTGCTCACAAACGATCAGATGATGCCAAAGCGGCGGGTGCGCTTTAGCTTGCAGGCTTGCTAGTCAACGAGTTCACACTTGACATTATCCGATAGTGTGTAATGTTAGATTGTGCGTAAAGGTTGAGCTGCCTACCGTAACCGTAGAAGCCTCGGTGCCGTCCAGCCCGTCCAGCAGGGACATGGTCATCTGGCAGACACACACAAAAGCAGGAGTTAATACATCTGACATTTGAGAGGGGGGTAAAGGTCATAGGTCAATACCAGAGAGAGAGAGAGAGACAGAGAGGGAGAGGGAGCGGTAAAGTGGAGAGAGAAGTGAGATGATGGAAATGGACCGCCGATTTTTCAATGCGCTTCAAAAATGCTTGAGCAACAAATTCGACTTCCTCCTTTTTCGAATCACGCTGAAACTATTATTTTCCATCGGGATATTTACTGCCAGAGACACTTGTGTCAAAAGCATGCGTTTGTTGTCTCCTGTTCAGATTTGCATGCTGTAATCTCGTACGCCTAATCGGGCACGTCAAAAGGTCATCGCAAGCCCATTCTCCAACCTGTAGACACAGACAGTGCTCCTCTACGCTACGCCCGGCTCTTCAAGGACACTCAGAGGTCAATGACTTTTTAACAAAGCCTATGTCTCCCCTGTGGGTCTTTAGAGAGAGACGCAGACAGAGGGCACAAAAACCCAGACACTCCACTACCGCCGCAGAAAGCTTGTGTGTGTGTGTGTGCGCTTTCTCTCTCTCTCTCTCTCTTTCTCTCTTTCACACACACGTCTCACACACACACACACACACACACACACACACACACACACACACACACACACACAAATATACATCTGTGGCAACCAACAACCATCACACAGGCCTACCTATAAAGATCAATACCAGCACTCCCACATAAGTGAATGACCATTGTAGAGAGCCACCACTATGCCCAAATATCTGCAGTGGCAATCAGTACTGTATGCATGTCAACGAACGCCCCCCCAAATACCATCCCCCCTGTTGTACCGATTTCACCCCAAACCTCAGTGTCAGTCCCGCCTGTGTAAATGTCACGCAGTCAAAAGAAAATGCCTATCTGTGTGCTGGCAGGGCAGGGGCCGCTGTCAGAGACAATAACTGGCACAGAGACTGTGGGGGGCCGGCCCCCAGCAGGCAGCCATGCAAAACACCACTCTTTTGTTCAACTCCAGGCTGGTGGCTATGTAGTCAGCATGCCACGACACTGCAGCGTGTACACACGTGAACACACACGCACAAACAAACAAACACATACAGGTTCCTAATCACAACAGCTACCGCCTCTTTACAAACTAACAAATAAAACCATTACTCAAATGCTAAAATGAGCATAGATACAGTCTCTATGTCTCGCTGGGGTAGCTGGCTGGGGGCGTGGTCAGGGTGGGGTAAACCCTCCCCGTTCTCTCCATTCGGCATCGTTAGCATTTAGCTGCTGCTAGCCCAGCCCAGGCAGACAGGATCGGTGATTCAACCACCGCAGTAAACGCACGTCTGAACAGACGTCTATGTACCTGCTCTAGAATCCCCAATCCTGTAGTGTAGAGCCACAGCACCGTCCTTTGGTGAGTCAGCCCATTGAGATATATGGGGGGGGAGGGGGCGCACCAGCCATAGTAAAACTTTGTGGGCATATCTATAGCTTTGAGTCACTCTACACACCACTCAGTGTGCTTGTAGTAGCAGTAATAACTGCTTTGTTAGTTGACACTTAGGTTTAGCATATTCCTGACATAGCAGTGTGCATAGTATACACCTCGCACCCAGTGTATCCATGTGTTTATTACACCTCGCACCCAGTGTATCCTTGTGTTTATTAGTATTGCATAACACATGATATTTTAGGTGAAAGAAGCAATCTGCAGCCCAGGGCTACAGGTTAAGCAGGACACTGCAGCGTGCAGGGCATGGGACACCTCACTTTCCTGCCAAAAAGTGATCCGGTGGCCGGCAGCACCGTTTGGCCAGGAAACACATGAGCTACACAGGCAGGGGGTCCTGCCTCATCAATGCCATGCATAATAATAACCATCAACTGAT
>NC_139626.1:37470477-37480477 GCF_964638095.1 Poromitra crassiceps | reverse complement strand
ATAGGCTTATTCCATGTGTGTGTGTGTGTGTGTGTGTGTGTGTGTGTGTGTGTGTGTGTGTGTGTGTGTGTGTGTGTGTGTGTGTGTGTGTGTGTGTGTGTGTGTGTGTGCGTGCGTGCGTGCGTGTGCGTGTGTGTAAGAGAGAGAGACACACGCACACACACACACACACACACTGTCGAATAGGTTTACAGTACTGTATATGGAGTTGTGACTTATGACTACTGTAATCAGAGCTTTGACAGCCCTCTGACTATCAGGACAATGTTTACCCAGAATGACCTTTCCCAGGATGACCAGGCTGTTCTGGTCTCTGTACAGTAGAACACCTCCCCCTGTTGTCCTCACCTGCTGGTAACCAGGATGACCAGGCTGTTCTGGTCTCTGTACAGCAATACCTCCCCCCAATACCTGCTGGTAACACTTCACTTGCACAACCACGTATCATTTCTTTTCTTTTTTCTTTTGACCTTAGGTAGACAGGTCATCTCATTGACACATTCTCCATTTCTGGGGGCAGTGCGGTGGCCCAACAGTTAGAGAAGTGAGCTTGTGTCCGGAAGGTCGTCGGTTCAATCCCCGGGACTGGCAGGATAAATCTTAGTGGGGAAAGTGACAGGCAGCACTTACCCCTCCCTCATTACCACCACAGACGTGCCCTTGAGCAAGGACCCTATCCCCAACCACTCCAGTCGGGCTGCTCAGTGGCCAGCAGATGAGACTGTGGTTGTACTGGTCAGCTTCCAGGTATGAATGTGAGCAGGGTGGCAGGTGACAATCTTCTGCATGTTTTTAGTGTGGGTCCATATTGATGTTATACAGAGGAAACGACAAGGGAGCACGGGGAGAACGTGAAAACTCCACACAGAAAGGCCCTTTTCACGAGATAGCCCACCTGGGCAGTAGATAGGTAGGAAGACATGGGGGGGGACACCCTCAGCGCCCACAGTGTCCCAGGCAGGAATCGAACCCAGGACCTTCTTGCCTTGAGGCGACAGTGCTACCACTGCCCATCACAGACTGGGATGGAGGGGATGGAGAGAGTGATGAAACCCTGGTAGCATAGGCTATAGCCGTTTTTTTCTTTTTCTTTTTTTTTTGCATTTACCACCAGTCTGAGGTGGAACAGGTGCGACTGAATAGGTTCAAATGCAGACTGCAGATGTTCAAATGCCAGGATTGGCTTGCACAACAAGATACAATAGTATCATTGGCATAGAGATGTACAGATGCATTCATGTTTTGACCCACATTATTTACATAAATAGTGAAAAGGATGGGTCCTAACACTGAACCTTGTGGCACACCTTTGGTGACAAGCTGGAGGACAGACGACTGAACTGCAGGTCGGAGAGGCAATTTGAGAATCAACCAGCAGCAAATCATAAATGCATACACACAAATCCACTTTCCGACATTTGCTTTACGCACTATACGACAGCACACTCAGTGGATGCCTCATGGCGGCATGGAGAATGAGATGTTGTGTGAGAGATCAGATGCAGCCGGGGCCGAGACTCAAGAGCTGAAGTTCATACTGTACTCACGCTGTCCTCACAAATAAAGCCCATGTATGACAGTAAGGGATGTTTCATGTGGCTATGCGGTCGCTATGTTATTTCGAAACCTGTCCATCGAATGATAGTCACAAGCCTTGCCAATGATGTCACTCTGGAGAGTAGATAAGGAAAAAGCACAAGGTGTGCAAATACAGTACAAACTTAACTTCCCTTTTCGTTCTAAATGACCAGTAAGAAGCCCATGAAGCAACAACCCAGGCTTGATGGGCTGATGTGAAAGGCAAAGATGTCTGTTGCAGCCAAACAACCAACATCTGCCTGCTGCACTCACCACATTCACAAGTCACATCCTGTGCTTCATGGATATGACATTTAAAAATGCCACTCTAGAGTGCATGATGAGTCCCTGAGCCCCAGTGAAGGAAGGAGCAAAGCTCCAGAGTGATGCCTCTTCTCTGGGGCCCCACAGACATCGACAGAGGCCCCTAGAAAGAGACATCGGTGCCTTCAGGGTCATCTGCAACAAGCCGAGATGGGGCCTCTGCAGCAGGACACAGGACACATGTTTCTCAGAGAGGCCCAGACAGAGATCACTGGATAGAACTCAATCAATTCTGGAATTCTGGAACAGAATGTTATAAACCAATTATTAATTCATTCTAAATAAACGTTGATATTTGATATAAACCTACATTTAGAATGGTCTTATTCAGAAGGATATGTCATGCAAAGCTTGTCCAGCAGCCAGATCTCTCTGCAAAATGAAGGTCTTGTACTGTAGCAATGGAAAGATTCAGCTGAGCACAAGAAGACGACAAAACAGTCTCCCATCATGTGATTTAGAAGAAATTCAAAATGAAACTCGCTTTATGTTTTATTATCCTTCATATGATGCGTTTATGTGTTTATTAGACTTTGTTATGATGCATTTATTGGGCTACTACGTGGCCTTGCAGAGCACGTACGTCCCCCCTCTCTCTCTTTCTCTCTCTCTCTTTCTCTCCCTCTCTCTCTCTCTGACTCAGAGCGAATGGCAGCAGTGGCAGTGGGTTCAGCAGAAAGTTGGCTGGTGAGCTCACATGTCAGAGTCATCACCCGTCTCTGTCCACAGCAGGGGAGTGGCTCCACAACAGCCACACATCCACATCTATCCACAAACACACCAACCAAGAGTTTCTCCAAACTGCTCTGACACGTGTGTGTGTGTGTGTGTGTGTGTGTGTGTGTGTGTGTGTGTGTGTGTGTGTGTGTGTGTGTGTGTGTGTGTGTGTGTGTGTGTGTGTGTGTGTGTGTGTGTGTGTGTGTGTGTGTGTGTGTGTGTGTGTGTGTGTTTAAAGGGACAGTGTAGGCGAGTCTCAGATCGGGTGATTACTTTATTCTCTAGAAAGCAGTCAGTGTTGAGAACTATTGGGCAATCTCACATGTGTGGAATCATAAATTATGATGTAATTTTACGTTTATAGTCATAAAATACAAACTTTTCAGCCAACATAACAATGTTCTTTCTTTTTTTCTCAATATTTAATTTTTCAGTTTCTTTTAGAACACAAAGAATACATTTGAACAAACTCAGACACGGGAAAGAAAAACAAAAACAAAAAAGGCATACATATATATTATATTACAACGTGGAGTGAGTTGGTCGTCAAGAACATGAGTCTCTCCATCCGTATAACTGAAACGATGTCTGTCAACCACACCTGAAAAGAAGGTGGAAAGGGGGACTTCCATTCCTTCAGAATGAATCTCTTGGCGACAGTCGTCCTCTGTGTCAGAGACTGTTGCACAGGGGGGAGCAGAGAATAACAATGTTCTTCGTGACATTTTTAGATATACTAGGCATCTCGCACTATGCACGCTCGATTCCTAGGCTCACGCGCTGAGCGGCCGAGCCCACCCTGCAGCTCAACCACTGTGCGGGCTCACTTGCTCTTATGACATCACTGATGATCACTGATGATGATGTCACAACTTCGCATCACTGATGACATCACAATTGCTCTTATGACATCACTGATGGTGTCACAATGCCACGGCCGAGTCCGCCCTGCAGCTTGACCACTGTGAGAGTTCACCTGCTCTTCTCAAACTACTTCCTACATGGTGCTACTCTAGTCTATCAAAATATCTTAGCTGTCATTGATTGTGTTGCATAGTTGTTTTTCTGTACTGTTGACAAAATGTGATATTGTAAGTCGCTTTGGACAAAAGCGTGTGCTAAATGATGTAATGTAAATGTAAATGTAATCTTTATGACATCACTGATGAATGACATCACTGATTATGTCACAACTTCACATCTTATGACATCACTAATGACATCATCAGTGGGACAAAAATTGAAACAGAGAACAGAGCCCACATTGCCAAATTATAGATAGATAGATAGATAGATAGATAGATAGATAGATAGATAGATAGATAGATAGATAGATAGATAGATAGATAGATAGATAGATAGATAGATAGATAGATAGATAGATAGATAGATACATAGATAGATAGATAAATAACCCCTTTGAAATACAATTATTACAAGTATTATTGTACTGCAGTGGTGTGGATGTGAATTTTGATTGCTCCAAACCATGGTGCAAGTTGCATGGATCCTGCCTTTATTAAATATATGCTGTGGTGCACTAAAGAGGCCTATTGCTTGTGTGTGAGAGAGAGACTTATGACGTATTGTAATGAGAGCTTTGACAGGCCTCTGACTATTCAGGACAATGTTCACCCAGAATGACCTTTCCCAGGACGACCAGGCTGTTGTGCACAACAATCCCTCCCCCCTGACGTCCTCACCTGCACCTGGTGAAACTTCACTTGCACAACCACGTATCATAAATACACAAATGCACTTTCCATATCATGACGGCATGGAGAGTGACACAGGTTGTTTTGTGAGAGATTAGATGCAGCGGGGCCGAGACTCAAGAGCTGAAGTTCAAGTTCATACTGCAGACTTTGACACTTGTCCTCAGAAATAAAGGCCTCCTTATACGACAGTAAGGAACGCTTCTCACCCCCTGGAGCCCCTTTCGAGATCCTTGGTGCTCCCCGGACCCCAGGTTGAGAAACACTGCTGTAGACTCAGAAGTAAAGCCCTTATATGGAATGTTTGCTGTGGCTATGCAGTAGCTATGTTATTTTGAAACCTGTCTGTCAAATGATAGTCACCAGTCTTGCCAAGTTGCCAGTGATGTCACTCTGGAGAGTAGATAAGGGAGAAGCACAACGCGTGCCGTGCAGCTATACAAACTTCCCTGTTCTTTATAAATGACCAGTAAGAAGAAGCCCATGAAGCAACAAGCAAAGGCTGATGCTGTGAAAGGCAAAGAGGTGTGTTGCAGCCAAACAACCAGCATCTGCACTCACCACATTCACAAGTCACATCCTGTGCCTCATGGATATGACATTTAAAAATGCCACTCTAGAGTACATGATGAGTCCCTGAGCCCCAGTGAAGGAAGGCGCTAAGCTCCAGAGTGATGCCTCTTCTCTGGGGCCCCACAGACATCGACAGAGGCCCCTAGAAAGAGACATGGTGCCTTCAGGGTCGTCTGCAACAAGCCGAGATGGGGCCTCTGCAGCAGGACACAGGACACATGTTTCTCAGAGAGGCCCAGACAGAGATCACTGGACAGAAGTCAATCAATTCTGGAATTCTGGAACAGAATGTTATAAACCAATTATTAATTCATTCTAAATAAACGTTGATATTTGATATAAACCTACATTTAGAATGGTCTTATTCAGAAGCATATGTCATGCAAAGCTTGTCCAGCAGCCAGATCTCTCTGCAAAATGAAGGTCTTGTACTGTAGCAATGGAAAGATTCAGCTGAGCACAAGAAGACGACAAAACACTCTCCCATCATGTGATTTAGAAGAAATTCAAAATGAAACTCGCTTTATGTTTTATTATCCTTCATATGATGCGTTTATGTGTTTATTAGTTATGATGACTTTGTTATGATGCATTTATTGGCCTTGCAGAGCACGTACGTCCCCCCCCCCCTCTCTCTCTCTCTCTCTCTCTCTTTCTCCCTCTGGAAAAAGAAACGGGGAAAAAAAAACATTCACATATGAAAACCAACATGTGAATTTTTAATTTACATGTGGGTTTTTCTACAAGTGACATTTTTTGGAGTTATCATTCCTAAACAAGCCAAATCTAACTCTTTCATTCTTGTTTTTCTATCTTGGCCGTTAGCCTATTTTAGCGTGTTATAGCTGTCACCACAAAGCGCATCATCACCCCTCCCCAGCGATCATGCACCTGTGACACTGCAGACAGAGCTACAGTAGAGTATATATAGGGAAAGTCCCTATAGAAGATCACACACTAGCTGCCAGTCATAGGTTGAGGCCTGTGGTTGAGACATAGAGGCAGTCAGCGAGGCACCAGCAGCGTCTCGAGGTCTCCGGGCCTGTTTGTTTGAAGTGGGACTGCAGCGCGTTATCATCAGCAGCATTGTAAATCAGCTGTACATGTGCCAATATAACACAGCTGTCAAACAGCACGGTAAAGAGACAGACATGCAGAGCTAAGCCCTCTGTTTGTCGAAAGATGACGGGCCTATCTGGGTGCAAATATTTGTGTACAGTCTTCCAACCACCATAAACCGATCACTCGCCAAAACCCCGGCGCTTAGAAACACATTACATAGCAATACATCGCTGCATCACGTTACAGAGACGTGGAGCAAGTGAACACAGCCATATGCTGACACACTGGGGCACACATCGGCACATATGCATCCTGGGTATGGGTCATGTGAGACATATCATGTGATTCGTAGTGTACTGCACGTCCAGCGTTTGGCAGCAGTGTCATCGAATGTGAGTCATTATATGACTCACGGCTGGTGGAGGATGTGCTGTTGTGGCATAAACCTCAACACAGACTCGTAAACAGCTGTGCCTTTTTTCACCTTCAGCGCTTTCTTTTATTTAAAGACCCCCTAAAGTCAAAGATATCTTTTGCTTCTGCTTGTGTTCCTTCAGTTGGACGTCCGAGCTTCACTGTGCAGAATGACGTCCGTGCAGTTTGACACTAGAAGGCTGTTTTCACATTGATTCTGCTGAAAGTGGAAGGTTTCTCTGTGCTCGTTGAGAATCCAAATTTTAGGGCGGGGCCTACGAGCGTGATTTGTGACATCACAAAGGAGTTTGGAAGCCAATATTTTGTGTGATGGGAAAACTTGAAGTCTCTAGTGCACACACAGAGAGACAACCTTTGAGATTAAATGTATTTACATAGAAGTAGATGTCATTTTAAGGATTTTAACAAGATAATACAAGTTTTTGTGTGGGGAAAAACCATATCAGACACAAATTTTCAAAAGTAGAATATTTTACATCTTAAAAGATGACTTTAGGGGGTCTTTAATGAAAGCATAGTTTCCACATGATTCCTCCCTGACTTCAAGAGGAGACGAACACTGCTACACACAGGGCAGGAAGACATGTGACCCACTGTTTTGCACCGCTGCTCTTCTGTCTCTCTCTTTGACACTGGATTAAAATAACAGACCCCCTGCCTCAAACCAAACCCCCCCCCCCCCCCCCCCACACACACACACACACACACACGCACGCACACCCACACACGCACCTACATACACCCACACACCTACAGTACACACGCCTACACACACACACACACACACACACACACACACACACACACACACACACACACACACACACACACACACACACACACACACACACACAGACAGACAGACAGACAGACAGTCTGAAACCACAGGCCAAACAGAGGTTTCATGACAAGTCCTGACAAGTCAACCGTATAGTTAACTTAATGAGGGTAGTAGAGACCTAGACACACACACACACACACACACACACACACGCATGCATGCATGCAGGCACGCACGCAGCATTTACTGTCAAACATGAGTGAAACAAGTCTTGCATGTAAACCATAGCTTAGCTTTGGAGTGTCACAGCCCAAACAAACAGGCAAACAAACAACATAATGTCAAACCAAATAGCCTTTTTTTTTTGCCTTCAGGTAATTAAGGATTAGTGCTTGGATACATATGAGACCAAGTTCTTGTGGGTTCTCATTTGTAATGGAACATGAAGAACATTTAGAGATAATGCATTCAAACATTTTCAAAAATGTCAAAAAGCTCACCTTAGTTGAAAACAAACAATAAAAGAAACCAGCAATAGTGGTGAGTTGCAAATGTCAACAGCTTTCTAATAATTAAACCAAAGGCCATTTTCTCTTCAATCAAATCACATTTTTCTGTATGTACCATCTTCTCTATTCCCTATTACAGTGGTTCTCAAACCCTTTCACGCCAAGGACCCCTAAACTGACACAAATTAGACCACGGACCCCCATAAAAAAATCTGTTTATTGCTGACCATGGACCCCCATTTGATAAGATTTTGTCCCATGGTCTTCCATCTGATAAGATGTTAGCTTTTCTGACGACCCTCCCTTACCCAAAGAGTGCACTGGGCCCAGGTGCACCCAATCAGCCCAACAACCCCAACACCAGGCTCCTGTAAGAGCCAGGAGAGTGGGAGGGTGGACACTTTTAGATGTTTCATTAAAGTGTATGAAATTCATGACCGAAATAGTCATTCATTCTGTCAATATTATGGTTGGAATTATAGTGAATATAAATCATGACCCTTTTTGCTGGGGAGCCCCTGGAACCCCCTCAAGGATCATGCGGGTTCCCTGACCCCACTTTGAGAGCCACTGCCCTATATCCTTATCTACTGAGTGATGTCTCATGTAAAGCTATTGTCTTCCACGTGGTGCATACAAAGCTGCATATAGAGCGATACGGTCTAGTATTGCAATAAACCAGAGTTATAATCTTCTCACGAGATGTATATAGCCTTCTGCAGCCCCTCCTTCAGTTTTAATCTATTTTTGATACACTTAATTGCGCAAACGAACACGCACAGCAGCAACACAAACAAACAGCAACTGTCAGTGGTCCACCCTTATTCACTGGAAAAACAGCATCAGATCGAGAGGGAGGAGTTGCAACCCACCATTCAATTCTTCTACCCGTCCTGAATTATCCAAGGGAGGGTCGGGCATGGGCCCATGGTTAATTGAGACAAGCTTCTGGCTAGGGCAGCAGAGATCGTGGATGGCATTGATTTATAATGGAATAAAGAATGGGCGGCAGGGAACGAGGGGGAACCAAATATGCAAAGAGAGATAGAGAGAAAGAGAGAGAGAGAGAGAGAGAGAGAGAGAGAGAGGCAGAGAGAGAGAGTGAAGAAAGTGAGAGGCAGAAAAACAAGAGAACAGCAGAGAATGATAAAGGGAATAAGAGGGAATAGGGGGGGGGGGTAAAAAAAGAGGGAGGCTTGAGACCCTCCATATCAGCACATCCTCCACCCTCCCTCTCTCCCTCCCCAGCAGGACCATGATGGCTTGCTGTTTGCTGCTGCTGCTGCTGACACAAGGCCTTTGTCTCAGTCCAGCACAAAACAAGAGAAACCCAGAGGAGCTTCAGGAAAAGCCAAGCCCACTGCTCAGAGTTTCACCACGGTGCACACAGGTCAACAGTGCAGTGCATGCATCGAGATATAACAGTAGAGGGGACAGCCAGGTCATGGCGCATAGAGAATTCCATACCGGCCATTATGGCAGCCATCTTACCTAGGTACAACATTAATGAGGGCCTTGGTACTGGAACAGCTAAATGGAAGGGAGCCATCATTAACGCTATTGTTACACCTGCTTTACATGCTGCGTTACCGCCTCAAAACGGTTGCTGTGAAAAGGGCCTACTGGAATCGATGGTGAAAGTGGCTTGTCATCATAATATTTTTTTTTTTATTACAAAACACAACTAATATTTTGTCTTATTTAAGGTAAAGTGAGTAAGACAACTGTAACTGTCTAAAATGATTTTTTCTTTAACTATTTTTCTCTATATATATTTTAGATTATAATAGCCCCAAGCAGGCCTACCCAGTGAGTTTTTACAATGTAAGGCTGCGTCACGAGAAGAAAAGCCGGTTTCCATTGTGTAACTGAAAATGTGTCTAGTCTCTCCGTCTGCTTGCGTGACGTGACACTGTAGAGCCGACTAAAAGCAGCTACAGAATGAGGCCTGGGTGACTACTACAGCAGTGGTCTTTGATGGCTAAACACACCACTGTTCTGACAGAACTTTAAGCTTTTACACGTGTTGTCATCATGCAGCATGCAGTCATCGTTCAAATCATCTCTCTCACAGTCGGGGGTTAAAAAACAAACTGATTGATTTATGGCGAGAAGCTGTCAATATTGTGTCTGCAAAGAAAAGTGACTTGACTGATGTTGAAACACGCCCTCTTGTCC
Organism: Poromitra crassiceps; assembly: GCF_964638095.1. Taxonomy (NCBI): domain Eukaryota; kingdom Metazoa; phylum Chordata; class Actinopteri; order Beryciformes; family Melamphaidae; genus Poromitra; species Poromitra crassiceps. Next base: position 37,470,605 of record NC_139626.1, on the reverse strand, counting down.
TACACTGAAAACCGCTTTTGAGGTTTGCACAGTTTTCTGTGTCACACCTGCCTCGGGTGAAACCAGACGAATGAGGAGACGTTTGCCATCATGGTTCATTTGTTATGCACTCTCATTCTGGCTCATAA